>NW_025809204.1:0-1652 GCF_022045245.1 Lucilia cuprina
GTTCAGTTCTAGTTCAATTCTAGTTCAGTTCTAGTTCAGTTCTAGTTCAGTTCTAGTTCAGTTCTAGTTCAGTTCTAGTTCAGTTCTAGGTCAGTTCTAGTTCAGTTCGAGTTCAGTTCTAGTTTGGTTCTAGTTCGAATTTACTCTTTAATAATCTAATTAATTATCGAATAAATTGTTATTAAACAATTGAAGCACCCTTTATTATTCAATTTTAATTATAACCAAAAATAGAATATTCAAAAACACACCTGCAAAATTTTATTTATATATATTTTTGTTTTTTATTTAATTTTATCAATAATTTTGTTTAAAAGGTGTTTTTTTTGTAATATTTATACAAATGTATTAAATTGTATTTTGTATTAGTATATTTTTATGCAAAGAAATAATATATAATAAATACAAATATTGATTTCATGTCATTTATTTCATGAACACAATAAACATGACACTTCAATAGTGTGTATTTTTTTACAAAAATGAGACCAGCTGTTTGTAATTAATACAAAAATTCTGAAATATGACAATTTACGTAAAATATTACTTACAATTTTTGACAAATTAGAATAATATATCTTAATATTTCCATGATTTTTATTTTCATAAGTTGGTCACATTATTTGCAAAGGTGTTGCAAATACATTCAAAGACATGATACTTAAGTATTATTATTATAATCTTGATAAAACATTGTTGCTATTGTAAATAGTTAAGAATTTTTCTATTAATTATTAAAATTTCTAATACAAACAGATTTTTACACATGCAAATATTTTACACAAGAAAATGTAAAAGAAAACAAACATAAAATTGAAACCCTGAAAATTTTACAAGAAAATGTTAACAAATATTACAACTGTTAGATATTATTATAAATTTTTACAAATTTGTCAGGGTTTAAAAATATTGAAAAGACTTTTCAAAGATAATATGTTTATTCAATGTTGGAAAAATACCAACTATTTTTCTACCTTCACTTAACAAAAGACTTTACACCTTTGAAATCATTTAGCTAATAACTGTTAAACATCAAATCTTTTAATTATATTCAAGACAACGTTTCTTTTTTGGTTTTGGTTTTGTTTTTGTTTCTTCTTTTACTTTTTCTTGTCTTTTATTTAGAAATTTCTATAATATGTTAATTTATTCTTGCTATAAAAACTGTTTACTTTGGCATTTTATTAAAATTGTAAATGCATTCGTCAGTAAACAAATCATGTGCAAGAAATATAAAACTTTTTCTTATGTATTTATTTAATATACAACAAAGTGTCAATTCAGCTAAAAACGGAAGTGTTTTTACTGATTAATTTGCATAAATAAAAATTAAATAAATCAGATGATGGGAAATTAATTAAAAAATTGAAACCGGTTAAAAATAACAATAATAATGAAATTAAAGCAATTCGTTTGGAATAAACAATGTTGATATTGAAGACTAAATAAAAATACTGTATTGAAAAAAAAAACAAATTCTAAAATTTAATACGATTTTTTTACGATATAAAAAATTTGTTCAAATTATTAAATTCTCAAATTTTAACTGAACTAGAACTGAACTAGAACTGAACTAGAACTGAACTAGAACTCAACTAGAACTCAACTAGAACTCAACTAGAACTCAACTAGAACTCAACTAGAACTCAACT
>NW_025809205.1:0-4520 GCF_022045245.1 Lucilia cuprina
AAAAGATCTGGAACTGAATATGTTTATGTTTTAAGTTTAGATTAAAGTGAAAACTTTTAAATAAATCTCTTAAAAATCTCGTTAAAGGGATGATGTTTATTTAAGCCATTTCATTATGAGTTGTAGAAAAACTCTATAATTATTTATTAGTTATTAGTTTATTACTAATAGCTTTTCTACAATTTTAAATTAAACAAATGAACTCAAAAGACCTTGTTAAGAATGAAAAAAAAATGTTGGCAACTGAATGGTTAAAAATGTTTAGGCCAAGTTGCCATTGACTACCGAAAAAAAAACCAACAACAGAGACGCCAAAAGAGTTCAACAAAAAGAGGAAATGGTAATAGAACAAAAACAACGACAAATCAAATAACAAGCAAATTGTTAAGAGAGTGAGACAGAGAGAACGATAGAGAAAAACAGCTGTAAAATTGTTGCTATTGCAGCTGATGAATCATCGAATAGTAAAAAAACCGAAATCAGCTGTGTATAACGGTATAATGCAGACATTTTAGCCCAAAACCAACGTTATTATATAGATAATAACTTTAAAACAACAAATACAAAACTACTTACTCACACATTAAGGAGAGCAACTTACCTAAAAAGAGAAAGAGAAAAAGAAAGAAAAATGGATGATTAATAATTGGTTTTGGTTTTTAAAAAATATATAAATTATAAAAATTAATTTTTTTTACGAATTAAAACAAAATTGATTTACACTGAGGGAAAAAGTTTAAAACAAGTTAAGACGCCATCATAAATTTTCAAAGTTTTGATATAGAAATATAAACTTTTTTTTAAAATTATTATAAAACTAAATTAGTTTAAGGTTTTTGCTATTAATAATCAACTCAAGAGAAAGAAGAAAATGGTAGAACAACAAAATAACCCTGTATTAGAAAATCAATAGTGAGTGCATTAAACTTTTCTATAAATGTACATATATAGTTAACCCTATAAGGTATGCTATAAACTACTTACATTTAAATAATTACCAAGGTGATACATTGCATATAAAAGTACACAAACTAAGTAGTGCATACCCTCCCCTCTTCTCCTCTCCCTAAAGAGTTAACAAACTAGACTTTTCAAACTTCTAGAAATAGAAAAACTAACAAGACCTTAAAGACAACACACACACACACACTTAACTAACTTTATGTAAATATTTTCTTTATGCAATAAAAATTCTTAAACATAAGACACCTAAAAGTATGCTACTTTACCAGCAAGTTACAAAAACTAACCAAAAGTAAAGCATACAGTTAGGGAGCAAAGTTAAAAAAACTATCATTATACATATAAACAGTTACATTTCTTATATAATTTCTATTTATTTTTCCCAAATACATAGTACACAAAAAACAACAACAACTAATACATAATATTACCGGCAATTTTCTATATATAGTGATATAAAGTGCATATTGTTAGTTACCATGCGCCACTATAATGCGGCAAAACTGCTAGTGGCAGCAGCAACTTAAATTGTTGTCACGAACATGTGTGTTTGTCAAAACTTTACAAAAAAAAAAAAACAACAGAAAAAGTTAAAACTTCTTTTAAACTTTAGCCAAAACATACAAACTAAAAGCAATAAGGTAGTTTTTAATAGGGTTTTTTTAGAATTTAGCAAAAAGTCTGTCAGTTTTAGTTAAATTCTTAAAAAAGAATTTTCTAGTTCAATTTTTGACATTAAGGGAGCAATATAAATCTTTTTTTAAGTTATTTTTAGATTTATGATTTCTTTCAAAAAACTTTTAACAGCAAATGATAGTTTCGTTTCAAATGTTTGATATAATAGATGATACATGTATCATAGAAGCATAAGCGAAAAGTATTAAACAAAGTGATATTTGTTACGTCGGTCAGACTCTGAACAAAAATGTTGCAAAGAAAGAACTAAAACTAAAAGACACTAGAACAAATCTTGAGCAAAAGTATAAAAATTAACCAGAATAGAACTACAGCAGAACTTGAACTGAAATAGAAGAGAACTAGATCTGAAATAAAACAGAACTCGAAGGTGATTTGAACAGAACTAAATGAGAACTAGAACAGGACTCGAACAGAACTGAAACAGAAATCGAACAGAACTAGAACATAGCTGGAACAAAAGAGAAACAGAACTAGAACACAACTAGAACAAAACTAGAACAGAACAGAATTAGAACATAACTAGAACAGAACTAGAACTGGATGAATCTAGAACAGAACTAAAGCAGAACTGGATGGAACTAGAACAGAACTATAAGTAAACTAGAACAGAACAAGAACAGTCCTAGAACAAAATTAGAACAGAATAAAAAGAAAACTAGAGCAGAACTAGAGCAGAACTAGAACAGAACTAGAACAGAACTAGAACAGAACTAGAACAGAACTAGAACAGAATTAGAACAAAACTAGAACAGAATTAGAACAGAGGTAGAACAGATCAAAAACAGAACAGAACTAGAGCAGAACTGGAACAGAACTAGAACAGAACTAGAACAGAACTAGAACAGAACTAGAACAGAACTAGAACAGAACTAGAGCAGAACTAGAACAGAACTAGAACAGAACTAGAACAGAACTAGAACAGAACTAGAACAGAACTAGAGCAGAACTAGAACAGAACTAGTACAGAACTAGAACAGAACTGGAAAGAACTAGAACAGAACTAAAACAGAAACAGGACAGAAGTACAACAGAACTAGAACCGAACAAACAGAACTAGAACAGGACAAACCTAGAACAGAACTAAAGCAGAACTGGACGGAACTAGAACAGAACTATAAGTGAACTAGAACAGAACCTGAACAGACCTAGAACAAAATTAGAACAGAACTAGAACAGAACTAGAATAGAACTAGAATAGAACTAGAACAGAATTAGAACAGAACTAAAACAGAACTAGAATAGAACTAGAATAGAACTAGAACAGAATTAGAAGAGAACTAGAACAGAACTAGAACTGAACAAAAAGCAAACTAGAACTGAACTAAAACCCAACTAGACCTGAACTAAAATCCAACTAGAACTGAACTGGAACTGAACTAGAACTGAACTAGAACTGAACTAGAACTGAACTAGAACTGAACTAGAACTGAACTAGAACTGAACTAGAAGTGAACTAGAAGTGAACTAGAAGTGAACTAGAAGTGAACTAGAAGTGAACTAGAAGTGAACTAGAACTGAACTAGAACTGAACTAGAACTGAACTAGAACTGAACTAGAACTGAACTAGAACTGAACTAGAACTGAACTAGAACTGAACTAGAACTGAACTAGAACTGAACTAGAACTGAACTAGAACTGAACTAGAACTGAACTAGAACTAGAACTGAACTAGAACTCAAATAGAACTGAACTAGAACTAGAACTGAACTAGAACTGAACTAGAACTCAAATAGAACTGAACTACAACTGAACTAACATTTACCACCATTTCGAAACTAGCACTAAGTGAATTTGTTTAACATCCCTTGAAGTGATGTTTATTGACTTTCAAAGAAGCGAAAAGAATGCAATTTTGTTTTAAAATGAATGTATATTTCTTTTGTACTAAAATTGTTTGAATTAAACCCATTTTATTTTAGATTTGACTGATAAATGTGTGTAATTTATTTATTTATTAGAGTCGAAATACCTAATAACTTCCAAAAAATAATAATTACTTCCTGAGAATAACTTCAGATATAGTGAATTTGGAATCAAATAAAATGGATATTCCCTCTATGGTAAGCTTGTGTTAAAATCATCACTTCTTCAGGTCTTTTTCAGTACTTCCATGTAGTAAATTCTACTTCTTTTTCAATTCTTTGGAAATTCTTTTTTTTTTGCTAGGTTGTAAATTAACTTAAATCAAAAATCCTCAAGACAAATCTCTTTACTTTCATGAAAATCTTCCTTTTTCTTTCAACATGTGGTACAGATGAAATATTGACACTTCGCACTACTACTCATTAATTTAATTAATGTCCTGATTAATTTATGGCCATCATTACTGGATTTTTCCTTTAGATTATTTGAAAACAAATTCATGTTGAATATTGATTATTTTTCCACATTTTGCGTTCTTTATAATATTCTATGGCGTAGAAGAAGAAAAAAAAAGAAATATATAAAATAACGAAAAACTAATTAAACCCATATAATACAAAAAAGCTGACGTCAACAGTATTTATTGTAGTTTGCTAATAAGTATTTAAAATAAAGGAAAAAACGGTGAAACCTCTAATGAAACTTAGTGGCAGGCATTGTCAATAAGTATCTAACTCTGGGTATCATCTATTCTCTTAACATGAAACACACAATATCACATTGTCAACTAGTGATTATCACTGAAACAGTTCATTCATGAAGACAATGACCATTCAACCTGAATGCCATTAAAAAAGGACCCCTTTTCTTAGACGTGAGCAAAAAGATAAAATTCTTATTAAAAATAACTAAATTACAAAAAGGGAGAAAAATACAACCAAAAATAGAAGGCTAATTAATGTATAAAAAAAACAAGGCCCATAAAGGGGTAGAAA
>NW_025809206.1:0-1128 GCF_022045245.1 Lucilia cuprina
ATCTATACTTAAATACCTAGAAAAACTTTTACTATACAAAAAATATTTCAATTTTTACCCGTTTTAAGTGATGTTGCAAGAAAAAAGATAATAAGTCGAGCTTTATATATAATATTACAGCAAAAGTCCTATTAAGTTTAACAATCCATTCACTAGTCTCATTAAATTCTCCTTTATTCGCTGAATAAATGTTTACATTCAAAAAGTACCTATTACTATTTTTAATCGATTTTACCTAATATGTCATTGATTGTAAAATTCAAAATTTCTTTCTGTGTTTTACAAAGCACACGCAATTGTTGAAAAGCTTGTAATGGTAAATTCAGAAATTTTCGAATGCACAAACCGTTTTTTGTAAGTCAAAAGAAGTTTTCTTACCTATGCTTAAAAAGCTTTTTAACGAAGGCTTCGGTTTGAAAGGAGAATTAATGGAGAAGTGAGAAAAAAGCTTTATAGAGGTTTTAGTAGTAAATTAGCGAGCACAAATATGTTTGCTCCTGATTTTCGTGTGAAAATTTTGACTATAGAATAGAATATAGAATATAAACTAAACTATTAACTAGACTACAGACTAGGCTATAGACCAGACCAAAGACTAGACTATAGACTAGACCATATACTAGACCATAGACTAGACCATAGACTAGACCATAGACTAGACCATAGACTAGACCATAGACTAGACCATAGACTAGACTATAGACTAGACTATAGACTGAACTATAGACTAGACTATAGACTCGACTATAGACTAGACTATAGACTGGACTATAGACTAGACTATAGACTTAAATATATACTAGACTATATACTAGACTATAGACTAGACTACAGACTAGACTATAGACTAGACTATAGACTAGACTATAGACTAGACTATAGACTAGACTATAGACTAGACTATAGACTAGACTATAGACTAGACTATAGACTAGACTATAGACTAGACTATAGACTAGACTATAGACTAGACTATAGACTAGACTATAGACTAGAATCTATACTTAAATACCTATATAGAATCTATACTTAAATACCTAGAAAAACTTTTACTATACAAAAAATATTTCAATTTTTACCCGTTTTAAGTGATGTTGCAAGAAAAAAGATAATAAGTCGAGCTTTATA
>NW_025809207.1:0-1560 GCF_022045245.1 Lucilia cuprina
TAGTCATAGTCTAGTCATAGTCTAGTCATAGTCTAGTCATAGTCTAGTCATAGTCTAGTCATAGTCTAGTCATAGTCTAGTCATTTGCTTACCTTTTAAGAAGTACTTCTGAAGCCCCCTATTACAGGTAAATAAGGACTCGTGTTATTTTTGAGATGATGAAAAATTTACGTATTTTTTTCTGATTAAGTTTATAATTTACTTTTACACCTCCGTTATTCTTCCTTGCAAATAAATCAGACTAAATACTAGAAAAAATTTAAGGTAAAATATGCCAATGTTTTCCATTTAACAAATTGAATCAATTATTTATTAAGAAATTATAAATTTTTATTGGCACGTTTTTGTATGCAAGCTAATTTTTTGGCAGTTTAAATTTTTTACAAATTTGTGTCAAACGGACAGATTCGAATGTGAACGTAAGAATAAACATTAAATTCTTAATTTCACAATCAGTAGAAAAGAGTAATTTTTTATGCATTTGTCACATATGTATGTGTGGATATATTCGCATTAAATTAAATTTATTTTTTGGTCGAAAAATTTCACACTTGCAAATAATATGATTTATTTTTTTTTTTCTATAAACATTTATATATATTTTAATAATTTGCATAAACAAATTATTCAATTTATCTTAAAAATTAAATTCATTGACTTTAACTTTACATTTTACACTATGTTGTTGCTCATTTGTGCATATTTGTGTGTATTCAACTATTTTACGGATATATAATTTTAATAAATTAGTTTATAATTTTAAAACGCCCATATGTTTTGCATATAAAAGTACTTTATATCTCTTTTTACGCTGGCCACAAAAAAAAAATATTTATTATTTTTATTATATTATGGTTCATTTAACAATAACACCATTTAAATTTTCCGCTAATATAATTATTCAAAACATATTTATTTAAACGGAAATATGATAAAATATGCTAAACACCATGCATATACAATTTTTGTTAACAACAATTTTACGCTGAGAAAAAATTACAAAATAAATTTATTTATTTAATAAATAATGTTTATTTAAAGAATAAAATCTAATTTAATTAATAAGCCAATATGTTGATTGTTTATATAATTAAAATTTATTCACATAAATAAATTTAATTAATCGGCAACTAAAAAAATTAAAACATTTAAGTTATGGCTTTAAAACTTAAAAAAACTTTCATAATGGAGATGTGTCCTTCATACTAAAGGATTCGTTTTATGACTAGACTATAGACTGGACTATAGACTAGACTATAGACCAGGCTATAGAACAGACTATGGAGTAGACTATAGACTAGACTAAAGACTAGACTATAGACTAGACTATAGACTAGACTATAGACTAGACTATAGACTAAACTATAGACTAGATTATAGACTAGGCTATAGACTAAACTATAGACTAGACTATATACTAGACTATAGATTATACTATAAACTAAACTATAAACTAGACTATAGACTAGACTATAGACTAGAGTATAGACTAGACTATAGACTAGTCTATAGACTAGACTATAGACTAGACTATAGACTAGACTATAGACTAGACTATAG
>NW_025809208.1:0-1226 GCF_022045245.1 Lucilia cuprina
TTCTAGTTCTGTTCTAGTTCTGTTCTAGTTCTGTTCTAGTTCTGTTCTAGTTCTGTTGTAGTTCTGTTCTAGTTCTGTTCTAGTTTTGTTCTAGTTCTGTTCTAGTTCCTGTTTAATTAAGTTAAATTTTGTCTGTGTGTGTCTGTAAAATATCTATAACACGCAACGCTGAATATTGTTATTTAAAACTATAGCATTTTTTCATTTTATTAATTAATACACTATCCATATTTACATAAATATTTAGAAAATTAAATAAATGTTTTATTATTTATATTCGATTTTATTTTCAATATTTACACATATTAATAAAATTTTTATTTATTTTGTAAAATATTTTCCTATAATTTAATTAAAAATAAGCGCAACACTTTAAAATACATATTATTATTTATATATTTTTATATTTATTTATGCAGACAAGCAGACACATGAGACTTAAATATAAATAATTAAAAAAATGTAATAAAATGGCGAAATTTACTAAAATATCAATAAATATTTTATTGATTTTTAAAATTATTTGGAAATTTGATAAAGAAAAATCAAATCACATTTTTGGTAAGTAGTAATAATTTAATTATATGCATATAACTATAAACGGATTTAAAATGTATGGGCATTATTCATAAAAATTTATAAAATTTTTATTGATATAAAAATTTTTTGTATAAAAAATTGTTTTATAAACCTGCGATAAATTGTTACGAATAAGGTAATAGGGCCTTCGTGTTCAAGGTTGTAAGACCAAAGTTCGTGTGTTTGATTTTCATTTGAGTCACTTACATAATAACATAGACTAGACTATGTTAATGAAGGGAAAGATAGATTGAGACACATATGATATATTTGTTTATAATTATTCTTTTATTTGGTATGCCTCAGTTAATTTGATAATAATTGAATGCAAATAATTTCATTTGTAATATTTGTATACATACATTTTATGTTTAATTATGTTGGTCATCTGATTTTTTCTCAAAATATTTTTCAATATAATTTAACATGTTTTATTGAAATGTTTATAATTAATATGCCAACGGTAAACTATATAGATTTTTTATAAATATCATACTAGTACATTTTCATATTAAAACCTTATTAATGTATATACATAAATATTGTAATGAATGATTTATGAAATTTTTATAAACTTGCATGAATTCAATTTATACTAATTGCTTTTTATGGGTGTAAAAGTTGTGTTTATATTTTCATTATTCTTT
>NW_025809209.1:0-1688 GCF_022045245.1 Lucilia cuprina
GTAAGTTAGTAAGTTAGTAAGTTAGTAAGTTAGTAAGTTAGTAAGTTAGTAAGTTAGTAAGTTAGTAAGTTAGTAAGTTAGTAAGTTAGTAGGTTAGTAAGTTAGTAATAAAAGTAAGTTAATAAATTATTTGCGTTGAAATAGTTACAAATTTAACCCAATAATAGCTTGAACTATTCAAATAAATACATGACAAAAAGTTTTTGTGTTTTTTTCTCCCAAACCCAAAATGAAAAGTAATATCAAGACAAAAACGGAATTACGTCCTTCCAAAACAAAAGTGCATATGGCTGGGTAGATAAATGGATGAGTTGTTGCCTGGTTGGTTTGCTTTTTAGCTTAAAAGTAAGGAGAAAATAAAACTTTTAAGACTTTATTACTTCAGAATTCATTCACATTAAGAAAGAACACGGAAAATAAGACATAGTATAAGAATTTTACAAGATGAAGACCAATTTGAGTTACATACTAAAGTCAAGTACCATAGATGTTATAATAAAATTTCTTTACTAATTAGCATTTTATCTATACAAATATGTATCTCAAATTTACAGGGTTAAAACGAATTTCAAAGCGGCTACAGATTAAAAAATGTTTAAGACATACAATGTAAGCTTTTTGTTAGCTATTTGTATAAAACAAATTGAGCCAAGTGTAATGGATTTTCTAGTTTTATCAAAATTTAAACAACAATGTAATCTTTTTTCGCTTTTGCTGAGGTATTTTATTTAACATACTTCTTAATGGGATATACAAAATATGTTGCAATCCTTCAATGCAGCCAAATTTACCATCTTTTTACTGTAAATGTGTATGAGCTGTGTGTATGTGAGTAAAATAAAAAAGGGGTCAAGTGTTTGATGCTGACGAAGAAGCTAAAACGTAAACAATAAATAAACTAGAGATAAAAATAATACGCATTTTATTTTGAAGTACCAAAAGAATGAGGAGAAAAAAAGATAGAAAAAACGTACGTTTTGTGTGACAATCCAAGCGATAAATCAATTACTTAATCCAAAGTCTTTAACATTAAATATCTTTTACCTTGAAGTGGAGTGTCACCCAAAGCTTAATAAGTGGATTTAAGGTGTTTATTTTGGACGCTAAAGCAAAATAAATATTTTCAATTAATTCTCACATATTTAGCTGTTTAGTTAAGAAAGGTATTTATTTGGTTTTATTTACAGAAGGACAGAAGAGATGAATGAATTATAGAAACATTTTTATTTTTTTTATAAAAATTAAAAAAAAAATAATAATCTTTTGAGAGTTAAAAAAACTTTTTGTTTTCTAATAACAATTAATTACTAAACGTTTTTTAGTAAAACTATAAGGGAATTGTGCGTGCAAAAACCATTGTAGAATGGTATACGAATTGTTGAAGAAATCATGAATTTGTAACAGTAATAGCTGAAACCAAACTAACAAAAAACGAAAAAATTGCAGCAATAAAAACTGCACTGAATTGAAATGAACTTGTGAAATTTTCAAATACATATTCCATTTGAATTGTAAAAACGTTTCATAGTGTCAGAGAGTATCAATTTGTTAATTAATATCTTAAATAAATTTAAACTTTCCTTACTAACTTACTAACTTACTTACTAACTTACTAACTTACTAACTTACTAACTTACTAACTTACTAACTTACTAACTTACTAACTTACTAACTTACTAACTTACTAA
>NW_025809210.1:0-2557 GCF_022045245.1 Lucilia cuprina
AGAACTGAACTAGAACTGAACTAGAACTGAACTAGAACCGAACTAGAACTGAACTAGAACTGAACTAGAACTGAACTAGAACTTAACTAGAACTGAACTAGAACTGAAGTAGAACTGAAGTAGAACTGAACTAGAACTGAACTAGAACTGAAGTAGAACTGAACTAGAACTGAACTAGAACTTAACTAGAACTTAACTAGAACTGAACTAGAACTGAACTAGAACTGAACTAGAACTGAACTAGAACTGAACTAGAACTGAACTAGAACTGAGCTAGAACTGAACTAGAACTGAACTAGAACTGAACTAGAACTGAACTAGAACTGAACTAGAACTGAACTAGAACTGAACTAGAACTGAACTAGAACTGAACTATAACTGAACTATAACTGAACTAGAACTGAACTTTAAACTGAACTAGAACTGAACTAGAACTGAACTAGAACTGAACTAGAACTGAACTAGAACTGAACTAGAACTGAACTAGAACTAGAACTGAACTAGAACTGAACTAGAACTGAACTAGAACTGAACTAGAACTGAACTAGAACTGAACTAGAACTGAACTAGAACTGAACTAGAACTGAACTAGAACTAAACTAGAACTGAACTAGAACTGAACTAGAACTGAACTAGAACGGAATTAGAACTAAACTAGAACTGAACTAGAACTGAAATAGAACTGAACTAGAACTGAACTAGAATTGAATTAGAACTGAACTAGAACTAAACTAGAACTGAACTAGAACTAAACTAGAGCTGAAGTAGAAACGAACTAGAACTGAAATATGAGTAAACTAAGACTGAACTAGAACTGTAGTAGAACTGAAACAGAACAGAACTGAACTAAAACTTAACTCAACTTAATACAGCTTAGTATTAACCAAAGATGTAATAACGTATGTATTTTTAACATTTTTTTTATAGAACACATGTTATTTCTACAAAACTGGTGATAATCTATTTTTTGAAATTCTATGTAAGATAGTAAACCTCAATTATTTCCCTGTAATAACTAAAAAATGTATATAAATTTTTTTATAGAACATCAATTTGTTTGGAATCTTTTTAATCAACTCCATATGGTGTCAAATTTTTAAAACGAATTTCAGTTAATTTCAGCAATTGTCAACAATTTGAATTATTAACAAATTAACAATAATGAATTAATATTAATTTTTCTTTTAATTTATTTTTTTTTCCTTTTTTATCAAACAATATATTTAATTTTTGAATTGTTTTTGTTGTTTATGATTGTATTACAAGCTTCAAATTTTGAATGGTAACATAAATGATGAAGTTTTTGTTTTGTTTTTTTTTATTATTATATTTTTTTTTATCTTAAAATAAAAAATAATGAATTTTCTATGTATTACTTATTATTAACAAATAAAACTATTTTAAATATATATTACTACATATGTATGTATGTGTTATGTTATTTATTAAAGAACTTACCCGTTTTATCAGTGAATCAGTTAAGTTTTTTTTTCTTTTGGGTTTTATATAATTTTTATTATAATTTTAAAATAACATAGAAAATAAAACAAATTAACAAATTTAATAAATATTTTTTTTAATTGAATATCTCTTTTTGAATATAGATTTCAAAACCTAATTCGTTGTTCCTTATGAGGAGAGGGGTAGAGGGTTAATAATATAATTGTTTAATAAATAGTTTTAAGTTCATAATTGTATTTGTTTTTCTTTTTGTAAATGGAATAAAAGTTTTTTATATTAATTAGTTAAGGAATTGTATTTTTTTTTGTTTTTAATTCTTTGTTTTTTTTAAGTTCAAGCGTGTAGTAATAGAATTAAAGTTGAAATTTGTGTTTGACTTAAATTTTTAATTGACTGTCTTAATTGCACTAGAAAAAAGCTTAAATAATATTTAAATTATAATTATTTTTGTTTTTAATTTTATTATTTTTTAATAACAATTATAATGCTTAAATAAAATTTAATATTTTACGTGATTTTATTTTTAGTTTAATTATTTTTTAACATTAAAAACTAAATTAGATGTTTTTCTATATATTTTTTTGTTTGTTATTTCTTTTCTACATGATAAATTATTGTACTCATTATAAGGTATTTAATATTTTGTTAATTTTTTTCTTTTATAGTTTAAAACTTTGTTGTTTTTTTTTTTTTTGGTTTCTTTTATTTTAATTTGGGCAAATTTTAATATCATTGATTTTTAAATGTTGGTGTTTAATTATTTTTATTTCAGCAGTTAATTGGTTAGAACTAGAATTAAAACTAAGCTAGAATTCACTAGAACTAAAGTAGAACTGAACTTAAACTGAACGTTAACTGCACTGGAAGTGAACTAGAACTGAACTAGAATTGAACTAGAACTGAACTAGAACTGAACTAGAACTGAACTAGAACTGAACTAGAACTGAACTAGAACTGAACTAAAACGGAACTAGAACTAAACTAGAAATGAACTAGAACTGAACTAGAACTGAACTGGAACTGAACTAGAACTGAACAAGAACTGAACTAGAACTGAACAAGAACTGAAACTGAATTAAAACTGAACTAGAACTGA
>NW_025809211.1:0-1004 GCF_022045245.1 Lucilia cuprina
ACTGAACTAGAACTGAACTAGAACTGAACTAGAACTGAACTAGAACTGAACTAGAACTGACCTAGAACTGAACTAGAACTGAACTAGAACTAAACTAGAACTGAACTATCTTGATTTCAAAATATTCCAAAATCTTCATAAAGTCTAATTTGGCTTTTGACTTCTTTTGTCAAAGTAGAGTCCAAAATTTTTTAATGCGTTTTTTGTTCTCATGCATGTTTTCATTTAAAATATGTTGCTGGCGGAATATTAACACAGAAAAAAATTGGATATAAAAAACCAATCACAATTTAACACACACACGCATATACTCCCCTGCACGCACATATGCACTAAAAATGTTCTTTATACATACTTGGTTAACCTGGCGATTTCCCTCGAAACCACTTTAGTGTTATTCAGATACTCTACGCCATAAAAAAGAAATAACTTTTGTTTAAAAGGTACATACATACATACATACATACATACATACATACATACATACATACATACATACATACATACATACATACATACATACATACATACACTAACAAATCTATAAACATTAAGTAAAACTGAAATTGCGCTTTTCTTTGCATTCATTCGTACTTATTTTATTTAACGCTGTTGTTGTTGTTTTTGTTTTTCTCTTCCCCCCAGTTCCATTAAAACTTGGCTTAACTGTCGTTATTTTCACTTTAAGTAAAAAAGGTGCATTGTAAAAAACAAAAAGTTGTAAGTAGTAAATGTAGCTGTTGCTGTTCTATTATACTTTAACATCCTTTCTGTCTACACATCGAATGTCTGTTGTTGGAGTTACCTGAGGAATTTGAATATAGAAAAAACTTAAATTTATATCGGATTGCAAACAAAAAGAAAACCTTTAACAGAAATACATATACATACATATGTATATATGGGGGATTATTAAAAACTTTTAATTCCTTTGGAATTTTATTTAAGTCCTTATAACTTCTGTAGTAATGAACTCTGAAACAAAGTTTTTACGCAGTGGAATT
>NW_025809212.1:0-1149 GCF_022045245.1 Lucilia cuprina
TTTAAAAACGCGGTAATTTAAGGTTCCAAAACGGCTGCAAATAACATAGGCAGTTTTCACGCTATGACAGTCATTTAGGCATCATTTTAAAGCATTATGATTGCACTTAAATATGGTATATCATTTGTAGCATAATGTATGTTTTTACAAATTGGTCAATTTGATAGATCGGCAGAATTATTGTTCTATGTTTAATTAACGCTGTAATCTGAGGTTAAGATTTGGTTGCAATTAACTTTGGCAGTTTTCGTGCTAGGACAGTCGTTTATGCACCATTCTAAAGCATTAAAATTGCCATTTGTTTTGGTATATAATTTATTGCATAATGTATTTTTAGAAAATGGCCAATTGAATAAATCGATAGAATTATTTTCCCAGGTTTAAAAAGGCGGTAATTTGAGGTTCCGATATGGTCGTGAATAACTTTGAAAGTTTTCATGCTATGACAGTTGTTTATGCATATTTAAAGCATTATGATTGCACTTTAATTTGTTATATCATTTGTGGCATAATCCTTTCGTCTAAAAAATTGTCAATTTGATGGATAGGTAGAATAATTGTTCTTTGTTTAAAACGCGGTAATTTGAGGTTCCGATATGGTTACAAATAACATTGACAGTTTTCATGCTATGATAGTCATTTATCCATCATTTTAAAGCATTAGGATTGCACTTTAATATGGTATATCATTTGTAGCATAATGTGTGTTTTTACAAATTGGTCAATTTGATAGATCGGTAGAATTATTGTTCTATATATTAAATGCAGTAATCTGAGGTTCCGATATGGCTGCAATTAACTTTGGCAGTTTTCGTGCTACGACAGTCGTTTATGCACCATTTTAATGCATTAAAATTGCCATTTGTTTTGGTATATAATTTGTTGCATAATATATTTTAAGAAAATGGCTAATTGGATAGATCGGTAGAACTATTTTCATAGCTTTAAAAACACGGTAGTTTGAGGTTTCGATATGGCTGCAAATAATATTGAGGGTTTTCACGCTATGAACGTCATTTATGAATCATTTTAAAGCATTACGATTGCACTTTAATTTGGTATATCATTTGTGGCATAATGTGTTTGTCTAAGAAATGGTCAATTTGAAGGATCGGTAGAATTGTCTATGTTAAAAACTATGTTTAAAAA
>NW_025809213.1:0-1696 GCF_022045245.1 Lucilia cuprina
TGCTTTAAAGAACAATTAATGTAAGCATATTTTTAGATAACTATGAAATTGGTTTCCGAATCCTCATTATCGCTCATGGTAAAAAGGCTGCGTTTTTCCAAATGACTAGATACTCCACGAGGACTCAATTGTTTGAGATTAATCTCATTATTATCGTTGATAAAACGACTAGCTGCTTTTCTTTGAAATCTGAAGATAAATTGAAATTTACTAATTGAGAGCAGAAGTATATTTAAAAGTAAGGACTTACGTGGGTTTTTGTTGGAACATTAAATATAATTAATATTTCTTATTTAAATTTTATTAATAATTGTTTAGCAATCTGAAAAATTCTTATAAAATATAATTTTTGTTTGACAAATAAATGAAAATTTTCAAACAAAAACTTAAATAGTGTTATTATTAAAAAGGAATTTTCAAAACTAAAACATAAAAGAGTGGGGCACATATAAATTTAAATAAATGTTAATGTTAGTCAGTTTAAAACCATTTTACTCCTTGATCTTTTTCATAACTAATGTTATCTTAAACGCATCAATTTGTTTAAAGGACATGTTGCATTTATCACATGGACAAATGAATATTATGAATATTATTTGCAACCATATTGGAACCTCAAATTACCGCCTTTTTAAAGCTGTGAAAATAATTCTACCGACCTATCCAATTCGCCAAATTAAGGTACAATCATAATGACTTAAAATGATGCATAAATGATTATCATAGAATGAGAACTGCCAACGTTATTTGCAACCATATCGGAACCTCAAATTACCGCCTTTTTAAAGCTGTGAAAATAATTCTACCGACCTATCCAATTTGCCATTTTCTAAAAATACATTATGCAATATATTATGTACCAAAACTTAAACATAAAAGAGTGTGGCACATATAAATTTAAATAAATGTTGATGTCATTCAGTTTAAAACCCTTTTACTCCTTGATCTTTTTCATAACTAATGTTATCTTAAACGCATCACTTTGTTTAAAGGACATGTTGAATTTATCACATGGACAAATTAATATTATGAATATTATTTGCAACCATATCGGAACCTCAAATTACCGCCTTTTTAAAGCTGTGAAAATAATTCTACCGACCTATCCAATTCGCCAAATTAAGGTACAATCATAATGATTTAAAATGATGCATAAATGATTATCATAGAATGAAAACTGCCAATGTTATTTGCAACCATATCGGAACCTCAAATTACCGCCTTTTTAAAGCTGTGAAAATAATTCTACCGACCTATCCAATTTGCCATTTTCTAAAAATACATTATGCAATAAATTATATACCAAAACAAATGTCAACTATAATGCAATAAAAAGATATATAAACGACTGTTACAACATGAAAACTATAAAAGTTATTTGCAACCATATCGGAGCCTTAAATTACCGCATTTTTAAACCTGTACCAATAAATATACCGATCTATCCAATTTTTGTAAAAATTCATTATGCCATAAATTATACACCAAAATAAAGTGCAACTGTAATGATTTACAATGATACATTAACGACTGCTCTAGCACGAAAACAGCCAAAATTAATTTCAACCATATCGGAACCTCAAATTACAGCGTTTATTAAACACAACAATAATTCTACCGATCTATCAAATTGACCATTTTTTAGGCGAACACATTATGCCACAAACGATATACCAAATTAAGGTACAATCATAAT
>NW_025809214.1:0-1406 GCF_022045245.1 Lucilia cuprina
AAACAAAAATTTTTTTTGGTGTGGTGAGTTATTTTTGTATACAAATATATGTATATGCACGTGGAAAAGACGCCAAAACTTGTTTTCATTATTTACATTTACGAATATATGTTTATGGATTTTTTGATTCGTTGTTTTTTGTAAAAAAGTCGACTTTAAATAATTTTTAACATGCATTTTATATTATCTTGATATAGAAATTTCTATTTTTTGTATTACATTTAATTTGCAATTACATTTAATAAGAAGTCGACTTTTAGCAATTTTTATCTGATTTTCTAAATAATTGTTGGAAGAAGATTCTTCCTGTCCTGTCCATGAATTTATATATCATTTAATAAAGTCGACTTTCTAAATTTGTTTCCTTAAAACGTCGATCTTTTAATACGATTTTTTTTAATTTAAGTAGAACTATTTTTTACAACTTTTTCGAAATTTGTCCAACATTCATAACTTTATATTAGTTTTTTTTTTGAGAAAGTAGACTTTAAACGTCTATAAAAGTTGTCTTTAAACAAAATTTTAACAGTTTTTTATTATTTTTCCATTATTTTTGACTAGTTCGAGTTATTTTAATTGAATGATGAATTTAAACGTCATCGGTATATGAATTCACATATAATATTATAAAGTCGAATTTAAACGAATATTTTCAAAATCTTTCAAAAATTTTGGAATTTTGAATATTAAAAATAAGTTATATAATCATAAAAAAACTGAATTTTTACGATTATCTCGAGGCGAAGGTCCAATTTTATGTTCTTTTACAATTCTTTTGTAAAATGTTCGGGTTTCTCAATTTTTTTTTTCTTAAAAAGTCGATCTTTGAAGACTTTTAAAATTTTTTTTAAATTTTGCGCGAACTTAAACTAATTTTTACGAGTTTTTTAAATTTGTCCTACATTCTTGAGTTTATGTGGATTTTATGGAAAAAGTCGACTTTAAACTACTAAAAAAGTTGACTTTAAAATAATTTTAAACATTTTTTATTATTTTTTAAACGTCATTTCGACAATATTGGAACTTTTCTGACTTCATTGTTTCTTGCAAAAAAATATATATTTTAAACTATGCAAAAGTTAAATTATTACGATAAATCGTATATTTATTTTAATCAAATGTACTTTACAGTCGACTTTTTCGGTAAATAAAATTAAAAAAATATTGCTCTTTAAATTCAAATTATCGTAAAAGTCAAAAATTTAAAAATAAATAAAAACTTGAGATTAGGAGTAAAAAGTATATATTTTTAGTCAAATACTCGAAGTCCATACAATAAATGATATAAACTGTACAATTTTTTAGATATAATTTTTCACTTAAGATGTTGTGGACCTATATCGCCTATTTTTATGTTTGTCCTATGTTTTTAAAGATTTTTCGACTTACATTGAAATTTCTATATT
>NW_025809215.1:0-1253 GCF_022045245.1 Lucilia cuprina
CTGAACTAGAACTAGAACTGAACTAGAACTGAACTAAAGCTGAAGCAGAACTAATGGAAGGTTGGCCATTCTCTTTCAATATCTTGGCTTTTCATTTTTATCTTAGATATAAAAAAACAAACACATTTTTTTTTCATAATCTTTTAACAAAACGCAAAATATGTATATATAGTTTAATAATACATAAAAATTTATAGAGATTAAAAGAGTTTATTTGGTTGGTCTTAAACAATTCTTATTTTACGCACCGACAAAAAAGGATACTTCAAAGTTTTAATAGAATAGTGCAACTTTTTGTGTTCGAGATAAGGAGAAAGCAAACGACTAAAAACTGAAAGTGTGAATAAAGATGTAAAGAAGAAAACATCAAAGTGCAGGACTTTTACTTTGATTTTTACAACTACAATGGCAAAGTTTGTGTGACTTTTTTGTTTAAAATAAACGTGTTTTTGCATAAAGAGTCTATATTGTAAAAACTCACTTTTTTGATTTTTTACGTTTGAATGTTTGTTATTTACTTTGCACTCTTTGCACTATCTGTGTCATTGTTAGTTTGTACTTTAAAGACATATGTAAATGCAGCAGACTTTTACAAATAACTGTAAACTGATTTAAAGACTTATAGAGAGACATATTTGAACATTTGCTTTTCTTATTTACAACGAATTAACGATAGTTCAGTCTTAGGACATCGCAAGATTTTCAAAAACAAATGTTTGTTTAAATTTTTGTTACAACTCTTTAAGGCTTTGTATGCCATTTGCGCTTTCTCTCAACACACTTTTATATTTAATTTTTATTATGTTTCACAAAATGCATGTATGTTTACACATTGATATTTGTATGTTTAATTTGAATTTCATGCAATATTGTGGACAAAATCTTAGTACATTTATATGTACATATGTATCAATTTCTACTGCAATATTACCATTTATAATTCTACAAATTTGAATATAAAAAATCTACATTCAAATTCACACACAATATTGTAAACATTTTAAAAGGTGGGAATGTGTGTGAATAAGTAACACACACTGGTATTACGTGAATTTGTACATGTTTCAGGTTTAACATTTTATTTAATGTTAATGGCATTGTTATTGTTTTTGTCTATATGTATTGCTATTGTTGCTCTGTTGTAAGCCAATGTAAATGTAAATGTTATTGTTAGTTTTTGTTTCGTATAAAAGTGCATATAATATGCAACTGTATTGTATCAGATGTTAGACTGACTCAAAAAAAAAAAAAAA
>NW_025809216.1:0-3319 GCF_022045245.1 Lucilia cuprina
TCTACTCTATAGTCTAGTCTATAGTCTAGTCTATAGTCTAGTCTATAGTCTAGTCTATAGTCTAGTCTATAGTCTAGTCTATAGTCTACTCTATAGTCTAGTCTATAGGCTACTCTATAGTCTAGTGTATAGTCTAGTCTATTCTATAGTCTGGTATATAGTCTGGTCTAGTCTATAGTTGAGTGTAGCAGTCTATAGTATAGCTTAATGTTTAGTCAATGGTCTAGTCTTTTGTTTAGTCAATAGTCAATTCTATAGTCTTTTAGTAGCATTTTCAAAATTCGTTTTGTCTTTCCAAAATTTTTTTCCCAACATTACCCCTATTTTTTTGCTTAACACCGATGATGAGTTTTATAAAATACCTTTAACCAAATGATGGTAACAAAAAAAAATATAGCAACAACTATAACAACACAACCATAATAGTAATAATAATATAACAAATAAAAGTGTTACCTTAAATTGTAAGTGCGCTACGAGCAAATTTATTTAGGTTTCCCCTACCAAAAAAAAAAAAAAACATGACTTAAACTACACTCAAACACATAAGTAAAGTTATATTTAAATAAGCAATGAAATACTCAAGCATAGTAGAAATGCTTATAATGCTTGTTGTGGTTGTTTTAATTGAAATCACATAATTTTGTGAAGTGAACCCTTAAAAACCCAAAGACACTAACTACACTTTTAATTAATTTAAAAGAAATTCTGAAAATGATTTTTTTTGTCTAAAACAAAAGTTTAAAATTTTAAACAATAAATTATTGATTAAATTATTTTTTTGTTAAATTTAAAAGAAACATTAAATCTAGAGTTAACAACATTGGCTTATTAGTTTATTTTGCCACCATAATTATTTGAAACATTTTGCTAGAATACAAACTTTTAAAACATATGTGAGTGAACAAATGTATTTCTATTTTTGTTTTTGTTTTATGCAAATTATAATTATTTTGCCATTCAGTCCGTCACATACACGTTCCATCATTCATTTATTCATTTAGTCATTCATATATTTGGTGTTTTTGCAATGTACTCAATTTGCTTGCTTTTTTTTTCTTTCTTGGTTAATGTTATTTATAGTGTCGCATTTATGTATTTTTTTAGTTTTCATTATAAATAACAAGTATTTAACCTTAATATTAACTAAAAAAATACAAAAACAATTTGTGATAGCACAAATATGCAAACAATTTATAAGAAATTAAGGTTAAATAAGGAAAAAGGATGTTTTTTTTTGGCTTTAAATAGCAAATATTGGTTAAAAGAAAATTTTATTACGGTTATAATTTTGCTAAATCATAATAAAAACAAACAATTAATGATATTATAGTAGTATTTCTACTACTATTTTTAAATGAAAAAATTTTAATGATTTTCGAATCTCTATTGCATGTAAAACAAAATCCATTAAAAATTTTAAGTAAATATTTAATTTTTGTTAAATAGTAGTAGCTAATTTAATACTTTTTTAAAAAAAAAATTTTATGAAAGATATTATTTTCTGAAACCCTTAGATTTTCTAAACTACGTCCTACACAAAAATTAATAATATTCCTTAGTTTTTGAAAAAAGTAGTATTTCTACTACTATTTTTAAATGGAAAAATAGTAATGAATTTGCAAAGACTATTACATATTAAACTAAATCCCTTAAAAATTTTATGTAAAAAAGTACTTTTTGTAAAAAGGTAGTAGCTAATACAGTACATTTTTAAAATTTTGTTTAAAAAATGTATTTTATAAAACCTTTAAATTTTCTAAATTATACTCCATACAAAAAGTTATGTATTTCCTTAGTTTTTGAAAAAGTAGTATTTCTACTATTATTTTTAAATGGCAAAATAGTAATAAATTTGCAAACACTACTGCATATTAAACAAATTCCATTAAGCATTTTATGTAAAAAGTACTTTTTGTAAAAAAGTGGTAGCTAAATTAGTACTTTTTTGAAATTTTGTTTCAAAAAACTTATTTTCGAAAACCTTTAAATTTTCTAAATTATATTCCATACAAAAACTTATATATTTCGTTAGTTTTTGAAAAAAGTAGTATTTCTACTACTATTTTAAAATGAAAAAATAGTAATGAATTTGCAAACACAATTGCATATTAAACAAATGCTATTAAACATTTTATGTAAAAAAGTACTTTTTGTAAAAAAGTAGTATCTAAATTAGTACTTTTTTGAAATTTTGTTTAAAAAAAACTTATTTTCGAAAACCTTTAAATTTTCTAAATTATTTTTCATACAAAAAGTTGTATACTTCGTTAGTTTTTGAAAAAAGTAGTATTTCTACTACTATTTTAAAATGAAAAAAATAGTAATGAATTTGCAAAGAATATTGCATATTAAACAAATTCCATTAAACATTTTGTGTAAAAAAACACTTTTTGTAAAAAAGTAGTATTTCTACTACTATATTTAAATTCTATAAATGATATATATACAGCTTCATAAGATTCATTTTAACTAAATTAAAATTCTTACTAAAATGTTGTAATAGTGTCTTATTACCTAAAGGTATGAATGAATGCAAATGAATGAATAAATATATTTTTTTAATCCATTATAATTATTACAAATGAAGTCTTAGGGGACAGTAATATCCAGCATGTACTCATAACCAATGTGTACTTATATTCATTTTTACTCAGTCTTTTTATTAAAATGAAATTTCCCACGAATATCTAGTTGGTATTTTTTTTTTTCGTCCGTAATTTTAATAATAAGGAAAGTTTCCACTTAGGTCATAATGAACGACATCATCATCATCATCGGTTAGAGACACAGAGACAAATAGTAAATATTTGCCAGCCTTTTTTTGTTTACCTCAATTCGAAATAAATTCTATGTAAAGTCTTCATTATTTATAATGGATTAAAAAAATGAAAAACATATTACAGAATTTTGTTTATTTTTTGAGGTTATGGAAATTAGTGCAAAACTATGTAACTTTTTTACCTTGGTTTGTACAAAAAAAATAAATATTTTCTTTCTCTTTTCTGGTATATTGTTATATTTGGGTGTTTTTTGTTGTTGTTGTATTTATATTTTTTGGCAACTTAAATGCTTAAACATGCTAAACTATTTTTCGTAAGTCCAACAGAAATGAAAATAAATAAACTAGGGTGAATATTAAGGGTATTCACTAAAATGTATTTTTAGTTCTACAAAACGACACTATAGACTGGGCTATAGATTAGACAAAAGAATATACTATAGACTAGACTATAGACTAGACTATAGACTAGACTATAGACTAGACTATAGACTAGACTATAGACTAGACTATAGACTAGACTATAGACTAGACTAT
>NW_025809217.1:0-1845 GCF_022045245.1 Lucilia cuprina
AATAATTCTACCGATCTATCAAATTGACCAATTTCTAAAAATACACATTATGCTACAAATGATATACCATATTAAAGTGCAATCATAATGCTTTAAAATGATTCATATATGACTATAATGCAATAAAAAGATATATAAACGACTGCTATAACATGAAAACTATAAAAGATATTTGCAACCATATCGGAGCCTTAAATTACCGCATTTCTAAACCTGTACCAATAAATATACCGATCTATCCTATTTTTGTAAAACTCATTATGCCACAAATTATGCACCAAAACAAAGTTCAACTGTAATGCTTTAAAATGATGCATAAACGTTTGTCCTGGCATGAAAACTGTCAATGTTTGCAACCATATGGGAACCTCAAATCACAGCGTTTTTAAACATAGAACAACAATTCTACCGATCCTTCAAATTGACCATTTTTTAGACGAACACATTATGCCACAAATGATATACCAAATTAAAGTGCAATCATAATGCTTTAAAATGACTCATAAATGACTGTCATAGCGTAAAAACTGTCAATGTTATTTGCAGCCATATCGGAATCTCAAACTACCACGTTTTGAAAGCTGTGAAAATAATTTTCTAAAAATATATTATGCAATAAATTATATACCAAAACAAATGGCAAATATAATGCAATAAAAAGATATATAAATGACTGCAATAACATGAAAACTATAAATGATATTTACAACCATATCGTAGCCTTAAATTACCGCATTTCTAAACCTGTACCAATAAATATACCGATCTATCCTATTTTTGTAAAAACTTATTATGCTACAAATTGTACACCAAAACAAACTGCAACTGTAATGCTTTAAAATGATGCATAAACATTTGTCCTGGCATAAAAACTGTCAATGTTATTTGCAACCATATGGGAACCTCAAATCACAGCGTTTTTAAACATAGAACAACAATTCTACCGATCAATCAAATTGACCATTTTTTAGACGAACACTTTATGCCACAAATGATATACTAAATTAAAGTGCAATCAGAATGCTTTAAAATGATGCATAAATGACTGTCATAGCATGAAAACTGTCAAAGTTATTCACAACCATATCGGAACCTCAAATTACCGCCTTTTTAAACCTGGGAAAATAATTCTACCGATCTATCCAAATGGCCATTTTCTAAAAATACATTATGCAATAAATTATATACCAAAACAAATGGCAATTTTAATGCTTTAAAATGTTGCATAAACGACTGTCCTAGCACGAAAACAAGTTAATTGCAACCATAGCGGAACCTCAGATTACTGCGCTTATTTTGCGTAGAACAATAATTATACTATTTTCTAAAAATATATTATGCAATATATTATATACCAAAACAAATGGCAATTTTAATGCTTTAAAATGGTGCATAAACGACTGTCCTAGCACGAAAACTGCCAAAGTTAATTGCAACCATAGCGTGAAAACTGTCAATGTTATTTGCAGCCATATCGGAACCTTAAAATACCGCGTTTTTAAAGCTGTGAAAATAATTCTACCGATCTATCCAATTAGCCATTTTCTAAAAAAATATAATATGCAACAAATTATATACCAAAACAAATGGCAACTATAATGCAATATAAAGATATATAAACGAATGCTATAACATGAAAACTATAAAAGATATTTGTAACCATATCGGAGCCTTAAACTACCGCATTTCCAAACCTGTACCAATAAATATACCGATCTATCCAATTTTTTTAAAAAATCATTATGCCACAAATTGTACACCAAAACAAACTGCAACTGTAATGCTTTAAAATGATGCATAAACGATTGTCCTGGCATGAAAACTGTCAAAGTTATTTGCAACCAT
>NW_025809218.1:0-2448 GCF_022045245.1 Lucilia cuprina
TAGTCTAGTCTATAGTCTAGTCTATAGTCTAGTCTATAGTCTAGTCTATAGTCTAGTCTATAGTCTAGTCTATAGTCTAGTCAATATTCTAGTCTAGTCTATAGTCTAATCTATAGTCTAATCTATAGTCTAATCTATAGTCTAATCTATAGTCTAATCTATAGTCTAATCTTTAGTCTAGTCAATAGTCTAGTCAACAATCTAGTCTGTAGTGCATTCTTGTCTAAGGACTAGTCTACAGTCTAGTATAGTTTGTAGTCTAGTCTACAGGCTAGTCTATGGGAAGTACAAAACTAATTAATTTAAAGAAAAACTATTAATACATATTTAGTTAATACCATTTAATTGTAACGCTTTCCTTTATTACTCATGATACGAAAATAAAAGAAGGTTGATGACATTGTAAGCATTCTTGTGAATATTTATACACATACATATACCAATATATACAGACACATACATCTACAAATGTTTGTATATAAAGGTTAAAAAAAAACTTTTTTAGAGTTCATGAGTATTGTAATCATAATCAAATTAGGGAGACCTCCGAACAAAAAGATGATTAAATAATGTTATGGAATAAATGCGTCAATTTCTTAAATTATGTTTTAAAATGATAATATTGACAATAATAATTACTCTAATGAATACAGAATTGTCTAAATAAAATAACTAACATTAGTTTTTGTAATTTTCTTTAATTGAAAAGTATTACTTCATAAGAATCTATTAAGTTCGAATCATTAACAATTTTATAAGGACCATCCTAATATACAGAAGTATCTAAGTGTAAATGCAAGAAAACTTTTCTTTGTATATGTGATTTTGTTGGAAGAAAGTTTTCAAAGTAGTTCGTTATTTCTTTAAGTGTTAAATTGTTAACAAAAACCTAATGAAACTCTTTAAATTGTATAAAACGTGCTAATTTGAATGAAAAGATTTAAGTCAAAGAATTAACAGAATTAAGAAAAACAAACGGCAAAATCATTTCACTTCTACTTAAAAATTAAAGATTTGAAAATAATCAGAATTTAAAGACCAATAAATGTAACGATTATTAAACCATGATATGTTTCCAATATGATATCACAGATATCTAGAATCTAAAATGCAATATCCTTAATATTTCCTTAACCAATATTTTAATACAAAAAAGTTTTTGTTATTAAAGTTGTGTTAGAAAAAAGGAAAAAACATTTTAATTTTCGAGTGTTTGATTTTTATTTTTCATTTTTTCTTCGTGAAAAAATAAAAATGAAAGTATATTTTATTTTCATTTGACTGAGCTTAAAGGACATTTAGCAAAAATAAAAAAGACACGAGACAAAAACAAACTCTTTGTACACGTTTGCTATGTCTGCTGTGTGGTACAATAAAGTATCCTTGCTTTCATTTTTGTTATTTCTGCTGTTGCCGTTTCTATGTAAGTATACACTTTTTCTTTTTTTTTTTTATTTTTAATAAACAAACAACAACTTTCAACTTTATTCCCGTGTCGCATAATTTTCTTTTATACAAACCATCAACCAGCCAACCATCCATAGAAAGAAATGGGCAGAAAGTAAAAAGAGTAGAATTTTACACATACAGTCATATTTATAACAAAATACTAACAGACATAGTTGTACATACAAATGCATATAAACAATATTACTTGCAACATAATAACTGAAACATAAAATACGTTAACAGCCAACAACAGCGGCAAACATCGATAACACAACGTAAACGTAACATTGAAAATGAAAGAATAAATTGCATTTAAAAACTTTTGCTGCAGAAACGGTTGTATTCTTCATTTGTTGGCAAATTGATGTTGGTACGTACTTGCACTTGTTCAAATGCACTGACAGAAAATTGGTAACTAAAAGAAAATAGAATTAGAAGTGCATAAAAACATAAATATACCTGAACAAGAACTGAACTAGAGCTGAATTAGAAATGAACTAGAACTAAACTAGAACTAAACTAGAACTAAACTAGAACTAAGCTAGAACTAAACTAGAATTAAACTAGAACTAAACTAGAACTAAACTAGAACTCAACTAGAACTGAACTGGAACTAAACTGGAACTAAACTAGAACTGAACTAGAACTGAACTAGAACTGAACTAGAACTGAACTAGAACTGAACTAGAACTGAACTAGAACTGAACTAGAACTGAACTAGAACTGAACTAGAACTGAACTAGAACTGAACTAGAACTGAACTAGAACTGAACTAGAACTGAACTAGAACTGAACTAGAACTGAACTAGAACTGAACTAGAACTGAACTAGAACTGAACTAGAACTGAACTAGAACTGAACTGAAACAGAACTAGAACTCAACTAGAACTCAACTAGAACTCAACTAGAACTGAACTAGAACTGAAGTAGAACTGAACTAGAACTGAACTAGAACTGAACTAGAACTGAACTAGAACTGAACTAGAACTGAACTAGAAC
>NW_025809219.1:0-2883 GCF_022045245.1 Lucilia cuprina
AATTGGATAGATCGGTAGAATTATTTTCACAGCTTTAAAAACGCGGTAATTTAAGGTTCCAAAACGGCTGCAAATAACATAGACAGTTTTCACGCTATGACAGTCATTCAGGCATAATTTTAAAGCATTATGATTGCACTTTAATATGGAATATCATTTGTAGCATAATGTGTGTTTTTACAAATTGGTCAATTTGATAGATCGGTAGAATTATTGTTCTATGTTTAATAAACGCTGTAATCTGAGGTTAAGATATGGTTGCAATTAACTTCGGCAGTTTTCGTGCTAGGACAGTCGTTTATGCACCATTTTAAAACATGAAAATTGTCATTTGTTTTGGTATATAATTTATTGCATAATACATTTTTAGAAAATTTCCAATTGAATAAATCGATAGAATTATTTTCCCAGGTTTAAAAAGTTATTTATGCATCATTTTAAGCATTATGATTGCACTTTAATTTGGTATATCATTTGTGGCATAATCTTTTCGTCTAAAAAATTGTCAATTTGATGGATCGGTGGCGTGTCATAATGTCCAATGTCATAATGTCCATAGACGTTATGACGCACTAAATTGAGTCATAATGTTAATGGACGTTATGACAATTTCAAAAGTGTTACAATGTCCATGAGCAATGGAACATAAAGTCCATGGATTTCAAAAAGTCCATTTATCAGAAAAGGCTTAATTTAGCGAAGCCGGTGTTCGAAATACCCCAGAGTTTGCAACCCCTGCGCCCGGCCGAAGGCCGGCTATCAAGGACACTTTTTAATAGGAGTCCAAAATGTAACAATTACCAAATTTAGGAGCAATTCTTTTCGGGATAAGAGCGTCCCTATCTTAAATTTTAAACAAATTTTCCAATACATTTCTGATTTCAAAGTGTCACAATGTCCATGGACATTATGACATTTTAAAAAAGTGACATAATGTCCATGGACGTTAAGTCATTTTTTGGACATTATGACATGCCACCGATGGATCGGTAGAATTATTGTTCTTTGTTTAAAAACGCGGTAATTTGAGGTTCCGATATGGTTACAAATAACATTGACAGTTTTCATCCTATGACAGTCATTTATTCATCATTTTAAAGCATTAGGATTGCACTTTAATATGGTATATCATTTGTAGCATAATGTGCGTTTTTACAAATTAGTCAATTTGATAGATCGGTAGAATTATTGTTCTATATATCAAATGCAGTAATCTGAGGTTCCGATATGGCTGCAATTAACTTTGGCAGTTTTCGTGCTACGACAGTCGTTTATGCACCATTTTAAAGCATTAAAATTACCATTTGTTTTGGTATATAATTTATTGCATAATGTATTTTTAGAAAATGGCCAATTGGATAAATCGATAGAATTATTTTCCCAGGTTTAAAAAGGCGGTAATTTGAGGTTCCGATATGGTTGTGAATAACTTTGAAAGTTTTCATGCTATGACAGTCATTTATGCATCATTTTAGAGCATTATGATTACACTTTAATTTGGTATATCATTTGTGGCATAATCTTTTCATCTAAAAAATGGTCAATTTGATGGATCGGTAGAATTATTTTTCTATGTTTAAAAACGCGGTAATTTAAGGTTCCGATATGGTTGTGAATAACTTTGACAGTTTTCATGCTATGACAGTCATTTATGCATCATTTTAAAGCATTATGATTGCACTTCAATTTGGTATATCATTTGTGGCATAATGTGTTCGTCTAAAAAATGGTCAATTTGAAGGATCAGTAGAATTGTTTTTCTATGTTTAAAAACGCTGTGATTTGAGGTTCCGATATGGCTGCAAATAACTTTGACAGTTTTCATGCCAAGACAATCGTTTATGTATCATTTTATTTGTGGCATAATGAAGTTTTAGAAAAATTAGATAGATCGGTATATTTATTGGTACAGGTTTGGAAATGCGGTAATTTAAGGCTCCAATATGTTTGCAAATATCTTTTATAGTTTTCATGTTATAGCAGTCGTTTATATATCTTTTTATTGCATTATAGTTGCCATTTGTTTTGGTATATAATTTGTTGCATAATATATTTTTAGAAAATGGCTACTTGGATAGATCGGTAGAATTATTTTCACAGCTTTAAAAACGCGGTAATTTAAGGTTCCAAAACGGCTGCAAATAACATAGACAGTTTTCACGCTATGACAGTCATTTAGGCATCATTTTAAAGCATTATGATTGCACTTTAATATGGTATATCATTTGTAGCATAATGTGTGTTCTTACAAATTGGTCAATTTGATAGATCGGTAGAGTTATTGTTCTATGTTTAATAAACGCTGTAATCTGAGGTTAAGATATGGTTGCAATTAACTTTGGCAGTTTTCGTGCTAGGACAGTCGTTTATGCACCATTTTAAAACATTAAAATTGCCATTTGTTTTGGTATATAATTTATTTCATAATACATTTTTAGAAAATTTCCAATTGAATAAATCGATAGAATTATTTTCCCAGGTTTAAAAAGTTATTTATGCATCATTTTAAAGCATTATAATTGCACTTTAATTTGGTATATCATTTGTGGCATAATCTTTTCGTCTAAAAAATTGTCAATTTGATGGATCGGTGGCGTGTCGTAATGTCCAATGTCATAATGTCCATAGACGTTATGACGCACTAAATTGAGTCATAATGTCCATGGAAGTTATGACAATTTCAAAAGTGTTACAATGTCCATGAGCAATGGAACATAAAGTCCATGGATTTCAAAAAGTCCATTTATCAAAAAAGGCTTAATTTAGCGAAGCCGATGTTCGAAATACCCCAGAGTTTGCAACCCCTGCGCCCGGCCGAAGGCCGGCTATCAAGGACACTTTTTAATAGGAGTCCAAAATGTAACAATTACCAAATTTAGGAGC
>NW_025809220.1:0-2411 GCF_022045245.1 Lucilia cuprina
CGATTGGGTATAGAAATAATATATTCGTACGTTACAATTATCAGTACAAACCCAATATACCCTCCTACACCACCAGGGTATACATAAATAGATTTTTTAAAAAAGTTGCTATATGGGGGCAAAGGTAAATAAGGGCCTACACAAAAAAAATCCATGCTTAATATATACGAAAAATGTCGTACATTGTACGAATCGTTCGTTGTTTCGCACCACGAAATTCTTTCGTAATATATATACGAAATTGTACGAAATATTTTAGTATATAATAAAATATTCGTGAAAGAATTAATTTACATAAATTGAAAAAGGGAATTTTGAATATGGTAAAATTTACGAAATATTAATTTCTTCAAACATTTTTGTTCATTTTAAAATAAATTTTCTAATTTTAGTTCAAAATTATTCTCCACACGAATTTTCAATTTTTTTTTATGAAAATAATTTGAGAATAATATTATACTTTTTCTTAAATTTTATAAAAATGTTGTAGTTTTATTTAATCATAATATAATTAATATCATTATGTTTAATTTCGCAAAAATTAAAGAAAAAAATATTACGAAAAGTTTTCGTACTTTCGTAAAAATAGAAAACGGTTTTATTAAATAATATTTCGTATTATACACGAAATTTTTGTAAATAGAGGATACGGTTTTATGAAGCCTTCTCGAAATTATGGACTAGTGATTCATCCTTGAGTTCAAAGGAGCATATGTGCAAATTTCACTAAATTATCTGGAAAATTGCAACCTGTAGCGTGCGAACAATTTTTACATGGACACACAGACGGATAGATAGATGAACATAGCTAAATATATTCCGAAAGTGATTTTGAGCCATTTGGTATATTTTAGGGTAGGCGCACGACCTATAATTTTGAGTGTTACAAACACCATCAGCACAAACGCACAATACACTTCCCACTGAAATGGTGTAGGGAATCATTTTTAGTAGAAACGGTGAAACAATCCTTGTCCTGTAGCGACCTGTAGTGTGCGTAACAGACACACAGATGGACTGACGACCACAGCTAAATCAACTCAGAAAGTGATACTGAAACGGTTGGTATACTTTAAGTAGGGTGTAAGACCAATAATTTTAAGTGTTATAAACATCATCTACACAAACGCACAATATACTCCCCACTGAAATGGTGTAGGGAATAATTTTTAGTATAAACTCTAGAAGAATCCTTTTCGGCTAATTTTTTTCCAAAAACAAACTACTTACTTAACTTAAACTAATTTCTCTTCACTTGAGTAATGTAGAGTGTATAACTATTAGTAGAAATGCTCGTAGAATCCTTATCGGTTAATTTTTTTTAAACAAACTACTTCCTTAACTTAAACTAGTTTCGTATTATGTAGGGTATATGTTATCTACTTAAATCTCCTTAAGTTTTGACTTCGTATTTATTGATAGAAATTTTGGAAAAACACATGTTTCTTATTTCAATTTTAGTTTTCATTTTATTCAGGTAACAATTTGCTTTATTAAGGATAAAATGTCAACCAAGGATGTAAAATTTGGTTCGACTACCTGTAAAAATTAGTTCTGGCAATAAAATACAGATTTACTTATAGGTAGTTTTGGGTAAATATATTATAAAATATGAAACTTGTTTAAGTCTTTATATTTAAATTAAATACTAATTGGTTATTTAAATTTTATGCAAATAAAAATTGGTCTTATTTTGAGTATTTAACATAATCTGCTAATCTGATTCCAAATGCTATAATTTTACTTGTTGTACGAAAATTGGTGAGATTTCAGCTTAGGAGTGTTTTAAAAATAAAACTAATACACATCCAAAACTCACGCCTGGTACAACAAATTATAATTTTTATATCACTTTAGCTACAAAACATGTGTAAGATATTATATTTTCTAAATCATTTATTTTCAATTAGCTTGTGGTCAAATGGTAAAAATTTAAATTATCCAGGAAAATCTTAATTCATTATGAACATTTTAACAGGCTAATGACTCTGGGGACAAGTATTTACTATTATCGCTTACAAACAACCACTTCAATAAGTGCTTACAAACTTCGACATCTTACCCTAATCATCATCATCCCTAAAATAAATTATATACCATATGAACAGTCTGCATATTTTGTATTGAAAAAAAAAAAATTGTCACTAACCGAAAATCATGTTTTTGTGATATCATAACAAAAATTTTTTAAAATGCCACAAATTTTTCAATTTCTATAAGTTATTTATAGTGCGAAATACATAATTTTCTATTTAAAATTTCAAGGTTTATAGATAATCTTATCCTTTGAAATAAGTTTTGTAGTATTATCAACAATAGCTACATATATCTTATCAACATTAGTGCGAAAAAAGTGCATTGACTTTAGATTTTATCATAATACATGTTTAGTACTTTAAAATAATAACTAT
>NW_025809221.1:0-1314 GCF_022045245.1 Lucilia cuprina
CTGAACTAGAACTGAACTAGAACTGAACTAGAACTGAACTAGAACTGAACTAGAACTGAACTAGAACTGAACTAGAACTGAACTAGAACTAAACTAGAACTGAAAAATAATTATTCTATATTCCGAAAAAGTGTCCCACGGCATTTATGTTTAATTATACTTTAAAGTACCACGGCGTTAAATATTTTTATATAGATATTTGCAATAAAATTTGTGGAAATATCATACTTATTTCTTAATTGGCACGAGTTAAATAAAATTAATTTATAACAATAAACAATGTTAATATTATTTAATTTTTTTAATTTAATTTATTTAATTTAATATTATTTAATGTTTGTCTTTTGTAGACCAAAGGACTTTTGTTAATTTAGTAATATGACGACATACATACATGATTTTTGTGGCAAACATATTCAAAAGTTATTATCTCCCATAAGATTTTATTGTCAACTGCCATTGACAACAAGTAGTAAATATAAAAAGTGTAAACAAGACCCTTCCATCTAAAAAAGGTTTCGTCATATTTTTTGCTCATTTTGCGGTAACAATGTCAAGGTTATGTGCGCATAGATTATTAATATTTTGGTCTTTCAGTACCAGACAGATATAACTTTACCCACTATCTATCGTTAAACAAATTTCTACTCAAATCTCTTTCTACATCACATATCAGCCGTTTAATTGCCAGTTCGATTAGTTATGCAAGCTTAACTAGCAAACCATTCTCAATAATTTTATTTTAACATTCTTGCGAATCGTATGGAAACAAGAAGTTCTAAAGGCTGCAGGGATTTTAAAAGCTAAATGTTAATTTAGACACACCACCCATATGAACTTGAGAATCGTTTAATGCAAAAGTACTCGCCCTCATTTCATTCCAAAAATTACGACAATGTTTTTAAAAAGAAATCTTTGTTGGCGCCACGCGATTTACGATTGTAAGATGTAAATGTTAAAATAAAAATTATTAAACATTTAAACTGAATTTTTATTAAAAATTTGTTTGTAATATTTTTTTATCATACATATTATACGTTTTGTTTTATTATTTAAAAAAATAATTATTAGCTGTTAAAGTATAGACTTGACTACCGGCCAGATTACAGACGAAACTATAGACTAGACTATGAACTAGACTACTAATAGACTATGGTATAGTCTAGAGTATAGACTAGAGTGTGGACTAGAGTGTAGACTAGAGTGTAGACTAGACTACAGACTAGACTATAGACTAGACTATAGACTAGACTATAGACTAGACTATAGACTAGACTATAGACTAGACTATAGACTATACTATAGACTAGACTA
>NW_025809222.1:0-1432 GCF_022045245.1 Lucilia cuprina
ATAGACTAGACTATAGACTAGACTATAGACTAGACTATAGACTAGACTATAGACTAGACTATAGACTAGACTATAGACTAGACTATAGATTAGACTATAAACTAGACTCTAAACTAGTTTAAAACACACGTCGAATAATCCTGATATTGACCTCTAAACTATCATAAATAAGGAAAACAATATCTTCTCCTTATTTATTTTATAATTTTGGAAGAAAAAATTCATTACAATATGTTACAATATATTTAGCGTGAAAAAAAAATTTTAAGACAAATAAAATAAAGGGGTAAAGCATTTATTTGTTGTCTGGACAAGCAAAATCAACTTAACTTAAAAACGCAAATTTCTTTACAATAGCAAACTGCTTTAAATCAGGTTTTGTTTATTTTCTTCCACTTAATAAATGGGACAATAAAAAAACATTAAAATCCTAAATTTGTTTGACCTGTTTGAAGGTAAATCCCCGTCATGAAGCAGCAAATATTAGACAAAATAATTGGTTAATAACAAATAATTATTGTGGAGGAAATAAAAGTTCAAATAATTTACAAATTTTATGCTTGGTAAAGTGTGATGTCATGTTTGCTTTTTTTCGAAAGGTGTCGATTTAATATAAATAATTAACAATAATAAATCACTAAAATAAACAAAGTCTAACAAAATTTCTATGCAAAAAATGGGTTCAACGTGTTAAGCAGATTCATAGTGTTCGTCCACACATTTAAAAAAGTAAACAATTAAAACTAAACTTTAAAGTAAACAGAACAACAAAGAGCCACCAAAATTAAAATGTTCTACTTAATTTAAAAATCAAAATAATTTAATATTTTTGATGGGATTTACATTTTGAGTGATGTTTTTGTTGGCACTGGTTTGTACCATTGATTAACACACTTTGCACCCTTTTCAAGTACTTCCCCGATGTCTGATTATAATTTCAGAATGTAATTAATTTACACAAATATCTCATACATTTAATACACTTGCCCTTCTATGATTTGTTATTTGTATGACAAAATAGCAACAACAAACTAGAAAAAAGATAAATAAATAAAACATTAAAATGCAAAAGAAAACCTCAAATAAAACAGTTTAAAACGTTCATTGGCTATGGCAGAGAAGAGAAACAGAGTTCTTTGAGTTCATACAAAATACAGTGGAGTCTATAGTCTAGTCTATAGTCTAGTCTATAGTCTTGTCTATAGTCTAGTCTATAGTCTAGTCTATAGTCTAGTCTATAGTCTTGTCTATAGTCTAGTCTATAGTCTAGTCTATAGTCCGGTCTATAGTCAAGTCTATAGTCTGGTCTATAGTCTATAGTCTGGTCTATAGTCTAGTCTATATTCTAGTCTATAGTCTAGTCTATAGTCTAGTCTATATTCTAGTCTATAGTCTAGTCTATAGTCTAGTCTATATTCTAGTCTATAGTCTA
>NW_025809223.1:0-2560 GCF_022045245.1 Lucilia cuprina
TCTGTTAAATGCTTAACAGTGCTCTGTTAGCTGCAAAAAGAGCAATGTTAAAAAATGTGGTTTGTGTCTCTGCTAGTTAAATTCGAATTTAACTTCACACACACAAAAATGTTAGCCTTAATAACAGCGCCTGTTAAATGTAAGCCTTAAAGTACACACCATGTAAATATGCAGGTTTTTTTAGGTTTTTTTTTTTTAATTTCCTTATAATTAACTTATTTGCCAAAACCAAAAAAAAAAAAGACACAAACTAACTAAGCAAAACAACAAAGAACCTTTTAGACATACTAAACAAATGATGCTAAATAAAAACACCTTAAGGTATGCTTGATTTAACAAACAAATTAAAAGCAAAGAAATGTTTAAGTAAAAGTGTTAATAAATAAAAACAAAAACAGCAGAAGGAATGTTAATGAAGATAAAAAAATTACAAAATAACCTTAAAATTAAAGAGATAATTAAGCAAACATATTAATTTAAAAAATAACCCTAAAAATAGGCTATAGAAACATAAATACAAAAAAAAATTAGTTAAATTAACATTTTCGGACGTACAGAAGTTAAACCATAAATTAATAATGAGATTTCAAAGCTGTCAACTGTTTTATGGGATTTGTTTCATTAGATTAGTTTGTTTAATAAATTTTCTTCCCTTAGGGATAGGCAATGGTATTTAAAGTAGTTAAATATTAAAGCATTTTAGATGAAAAAAAATGTGTTGTGTTTTATGTATAAATTTAAACTTAAAAGTGTAAATGAAATATTTTTGTTAATTTCTAGCGAAATATGTTAATAGTTTATAAAAATATATATGTTAATCCCCTAAGGTAGGCTATGCAGAACTTGAAATAAAAAATATATATAAATATTTCGCATATCAACCACTAGTTGGAGATTTATTTATAAACTAAATACTTTTTTGCTGAACAGCAGCAGCCAACACTATAAGGCTTTAAAGATGCATGTGGCGTTAAAATCCAGCAGAGTTGCGTTGCAATAACAAACAACAAATAGCTAAAACCAACACAAGAAGAACATGTTGAGAAATTTGTTGACAATTTTTTATTTTTCTGTTTCTTTGGCCAAAAAAAACAAACAAACTAAACTGAACAGAAAACTGTTGGAGCAGCAGGCTAAACCAAACCGAGCAACAAGTGGTATTAGAATTTAATAGTCATTTTACACTTCACATATACAGACGGACAGACAGGCAGACAAAATGCTGTGCTGTACTGTGTCAGACAGATGAAAGTGTTTGTAAAAGATTTTATTGCTTAAATGTCATGCAGTTTGAAGAGAAATGAAATGATTGTTCATTTGGCTCAAACGCAAATAATTCAAATAGAATAAGTTAATTTACAAAAACAAGTAATTGTCTATAATTGATTTTGTTAATGAATTACGAAAAGATTAAAGCTGGTTAATCAAATTAAATAGAAATAAAATAATCCATTTGTATAATTTATCTTAATTTAATAACTTTTGTTTGCTTTAATTAAATGTCTCTTGCTTTGGGCTTAAAAATTTATAAAAGTTTTTATTTATAAAGAATTTTGTAATTTAAGACATAAACTTTTTTATACTTTTATTTTTGCTTTTTTTTAATTTTAAATTTTTTAAGCTGAACAAACGATGATGAGACATGTGAATACGTATTTTTTTAAAACTGGAAGTTTAATGAACGACTGACATCCATAGCAGTAACAAAAACAAATAACAACAAAATTTTAACATTATTTATGTTTGTATTATATTCATTGCAATTAAAAACCTCAAAAAAATTTATGAAACAAAAAACAGAATTTAAATTCAAGTATTGTATCCATTTACAAGTATTAAAAAGTGCAATTAAAACACATTTTTGTTGCTTTTAATATTTCAAAAAAATTGTGCATTGAAAACATTTCAATTGTATGAGAGTTTTTTTCGAAAATACTTAACAATATCACAAAAAAATATAGAACAAAATTTATGAAAATATTTTAGTTGTTTTTAAATAAAAAAATTGCATAAAATACAAATTAAACAATCACGTAATTAAGTCATCGAACTGAAGGATTAAATTACCAAGTTATAAAAAATTGGAATATTTTTTTTAGAAAATTATACTGAATAAATGTAATGGTGTCAATATATAGGTTAAATATGTTAATATTAAACCGAAAAGTAGGCAACACTTTACAACGTTTTCGTATTACCCTTACGAAATCCTATATACGGCTTGTCTAACTGCAATGGTATAGACTAGACTATACACCAGACTAAGCAGATTACAATATGCACTTGGCTATTGACATAATTATAAATTATATTAAAGACTACAATAAGGATTAGACTATACACCAGACTACTTCGTAGACTATAGACTTAACTATAACCTAGATTATAAAATAGACAATACACTAGACTATAGTATATACTATAAACTAGACTACAGACTAGATTATAGCTAAGACTATAGACTAGACTATAGACTAGATTATAGACTAGACTATAGACTAGACTATAGACTAGACTATAGACTAGACTATAGACTAGACTGTAGACTAGACTATAGACT
>NW_025809224.1:0-5148 GCF_022045245.1 Lucilia cuprina
TCTATCTATCTATCTATCTATCTATCTATCTATCTATCTATCTATCTATCTATCTATCTATCTATCTATCTATCTATCTATCTATCTATCTATCTAACTATCTAACTACATAACTAACTAACTAACTAACTAACTTACTAACTAACTAACTAACTAACTAACTAACTAACTAACTAACTAACTAACTAACTAATTAACTAACTATGAAACGGAGAACTTAGGTGTGGACTATACAACAGACTATAGTCTGAACTATGAAATAGGCATTATTCTATGACTATGAACAGACTACAGTATGGACTAAAGAACAGACTACAGTATGAACTGTAAAACAGACTATAGTCTAGACTATAGTCTGGACTATAGTCTGGACTATAGTCAGGACTATAGTCAGGACTATAGTCTGGACTATGGAATTCAAGGAATCGTTTTATAAAGGAAAAGCTAATTTAACAAATCCAGTATTCGAAAAGGACTAAAGTTTGTAAGGTAAAAAAATTATACACTATTTTTCAAAATATGTCAACAAATAATATTAATCATACGTTCTGTGGTTCACTCATATTGCATAATTACAAATTACAGTATAATTTTAAAACTTCTGTGCCGATTTTTATGAAAATTGGCTTATTTATAGAATACAAATATGGCTTTCTGGGCAATAGTAGAAAATAATAAAAACATTAAATGTTAATCAGTTATTCAGGGTAAACTTACTATTAGTAGTTATGTTTATAAAAATGTTCAACCTAAATTTTTTTATATAATTTTATATTGCTAGCTTTTTAAGTAATCTAAGTAAATATTTGCAGTATGTGTGTGTTTTAAATATGATTTAAAATAACAAAATGATACTAAGTAATAACAATAATATTGAGGCAAAAATTGTATTATATATTTTTACTCGACCATGAATTAAAAACCACAAAAGAAATTCTTTTAACCATGACAACTCTCTCTCACTCTCTGACTGTTGCTTTCATTATAAATTTTTATTGCTGACCTCAATTGTGGCTTTAAACTGTAGACTTAGGAAAATATCTGTTGTACAATTTTTCCTAAATGAAAAATTAAATATTAATTTGTTAAGAAAAATAAAATTTTATATTTAAAACAATATTCTCAACAATTTTAAATAATTAAGTTTAAAACATTCTCAATTACAGATATAATTTAATGGACATGTAAAATCCATACAAATTAAACAGTATGTTAAAAATAATTCTTAATACTATCAATGCCCTAGGGTAAATAAACATAAAAATTTTAAATATTTTATACCAATTAAAATGTTTATTAAAATGAGTTTCTTTATGAAATAAAACATTTTTTTAAATTTATTAAACATTTTATTATTAAAAATGTCTTAACACATACAAACATACATATGTATATGCAAAAATAACTAATAATAAAAAGTTTAACATTTAAGGTTTAATTTTGTCTTACATATGTACCTCTTCTCGCATTTGCAATTATCTATCTGAAAGCCATATTTGTCCTTTATTAATAACTCAAATTTCATAAAAATCAATACACAAGTTTTAAAGTTCTACCATTATTTGTAATTATGCAATAGAAATGACCCATAGGACGTATGATTAATAATAATTGTTGATTTATTTTGAAAAATACTTAAAAATCTCCTTACTTTTCATGTTTTTACTGTAGGATAATGCAAATAAGAGAGACAAACTAAATCTTAATCCATAGAACTCTATAAATTTCATACGCTTTATGTCGTTATGCTTATAGACATTGTGGCACTTTTGAAATTGTCATAAGGTCTACGACCATCATGACTTACGACAGCAAAAACTACAAAGTACCAAGGGACTGTCGGACAGACATTAATCAATCTATTTGAAAGCGATTGGTCTGTTTTATAGTCTAGATTGAATTCGTTTCTATAGTCCAGACTATAGTCTGTTTAATTGCCCAGACTATAATATGTTCTATAGTCCTGTGCTAAAGTCCTGACTATAGTCTGTGCGATAGTACTAACTATAGTCTGTTCAATAGTCCATACCTTAGTCTGTTCTATAGTCCTAACTATAGTCTGTTCTGTAGTCTATACTATAGTCTCTGTGCTAAAGTCCTGACTATAGTCTGTGTTATAGTACTAACTATAGTCTGTTCAATAGTTCATACCTTAGTCTGTTCTATAGTCTGTTCTGTAGTCCATACTATAGTCTCTGTGCTAAAGTCCTGACTATAGTCCGTGCTGTAGTACTAACTATAGTCTGTTCAATAGTTCATACCTTAGTCTGTTCTATAGTCCTAACTGTAGTCTGTTCTGTAGTCTATACTTTAGTCTGTGTGCTAAAGTTCTGACTATAGTCCGTGCTGTAGTACTAACTATAGTCTGTTCAATAGTCCATACCTTAGTCTGTTATATAGTCCTAACTATATTCTGTTATATAGTCTGTTCTGTAGTCCATATTATAGTCTCTTTTATAGTCTAGTCTATAGTCTTTTATACAGTCCAGACTATAGTCTGTTCAATAATCCATACTATGGCCTGTTCTATAGTCCTAACTATAGCCTTTTATATAGTCTAAACTATAGTCTGATCTGTAGGCCAGAAAATAGTCTGTTCTATAATCCAGTTTATTCAATAGTCCTGTCTATAGTCTGTGCTAAAGTCCAAACTATAGTCTGTTCAATAGTCCCTGCTATAGTCCAGACTATAGTCTGTGTTATGGTCTATTCTATAGTCCAGTAGTGTGTCAATCCAGACCATAAGTCTGTTCTGTAGTCCATACCATATTCCGTTTTAGAATCTAGTCTAGAGTCTATAGTCTATTTTATAGTCCATACTATAGTCCATACTATAGTCTCCTCTATAGTCCATAGTCTGTTTTATAGTCCAGACTATAGTCTGTTCAATAGTCCCTGCTATAGTCCAGACTATAGTCTGTGTTATGGTCTATTCTATAGTCCAGAAGTGTGTCATCCAGACCATAAGTCTGTTCTGTAGTCCATACCATATTCTGTTTTAGAATCTAGTCTAGAGTCTGTTCTATTGTCTAGACTACAGACTGTTTTATAGTTCAGATTATAGTCTGTTTTATTGTCCAGACTATAGTTTCTTCAGTAGTCCAGTAATCTGTTCTATAATCTGGACCATAAGTCAATTCTAAAGTCAAGACTGTAGACTGTGCTGTAGTCCATACTATAGCCTATTCTAGAGTTAGTTAGCTAGTTAGTTAGTTAGTTAGTTAGTTAGTTAGTTAGTTAGTTAGTTAGCTAGTTAGTTAGTTAGTTAGTTAGTTAGTTAGTTAGTTAGTTAGTTAGTTAGTTAGTTAGTTAGTTAGTTAGTTAGTTAGTTAGTTAGTTAGTTAGTTAGTTAGTTAGTTAGTTAGCTAGTTAGTTAGTTATTTTACTTAACCAACATTGTTTTAATGTTCACATATTGTTTTATTTATAGCATACTTTTGTGCTTCTGTTAAGTAAATTTTTTAAAACATACTTTTTGGCTTAACATTTGTAATATATTAATTAAATTTAGAAAATCTACACACTAAACTATTTAATTATACATTTGAGTAGATTAAAAAAGTTTTCCTGGTTTTATATGTCAGAATATTTTCATTAAATTATATTTACTGAATGTTTGCGATTAAAAGTTTTAACAGAAGTATATATTTTTTGAGGAATTAAATGAAGTGAAATAATATAACAACTAAAATAATATATTTAAATGAAAAAAAAAACTTTTAAGGGTTTATAAGTTTTAATACAGTTTTTTGGTTTTGATGAAAGAGAGATTGATATCGAGTGTGGCAGGTAACATATAGTTTAAAAAAAATTAAAAAAGCTCTGCATGACATTATGGTTTTAATTTTTCCAAAATAAAAAATTAAAGTTAAAACTTTTAAACATAAATTTTACTTTGATATTCCTTTTGCAAAGTACTTTTATGTTCATGACATTATCACGTCCTCCTAAAATTATGCAAACGTTTACTTAATTAACAGCCAGAAATAAACGTTATGTTAAATACTTTTTAAATGCTCTTTCAAGGACAACTTTTGCATAACAAATTTTAGGAAAAAACTTAGTTGCAACAAAAAATATGCAGTAGTTTTCGTGCTTATGACTACCAGCCCTAAAGTATGCAGTTGAAGAGAGTAAAGTAAAAGAAAAATAAAAGAGTATCTAAAGGAAAGTTATTTAAGTTTCTGTTTTTTATTAAATTTATTTTAATTTAATATCACTTTTAACTTCTTATTTATCTCATAAATATGCAATGATTTCTATATTAGTTTTAAATCCCTGCTTTTAATTATTTTTAAAAATTAAAAATTACATGATTTTTTTATGTTTTGTGTGTTACTATTGCTATTCTTATGTTTACAAGTAATTGCAATTATTTTTGTATTTTTTTAATTAATATTGTAAAATAATCATTTTGTATTTATTTTAAAAACCTTTTCCAGCCATTGTGGTTTGAAATTTAACGTAAATATTCGCGAATTACACTATAGAAAGGAAAAAACAAATGTATTGCAAACCACAAACAAAAAAATAATTGAAATGAATAATGGTCAATTAGGGTGGAAGGTCGATAACAATTCATTTAATTTTATTTTTTATATGAAAAAGGGCAGAAAGGCAAAAAATTCAGTTGAAAAGGGGTTAAGTGATGTAGTCTATAAGTAGATTTACAAAGAAAGAGAATTTATATAATGGAGCAATTTTTTTCATATTAAAAAGAGGTCTATATCAAGAAATTGAAATGATTGATTTGATTCTATGCACCAGATCATAGACTAATCTATAGTCGAGACTATAGACTATTATATAGACCAGCCTATGGACTATTCTATAGTTCAGCTTATAGACTATTATATAGTCCATGGTTTACGTGGTAGTTCACTACACGCGAACTGTCAAGTAGAATCAAAGAGACCCCGTTTTGACCATACTTTAGTCCATACTTTAGACTAAATTTAGTCCTGATCATAGACTATAAACTACCCTATAGTATAGACTATTCTACAATATTCTTAGCTATAGACTAGACTATAGACTACGCTATAGACTAGTCTATAGTCTAGTCTATAGTCTAGTCTATAGTCTAGTCTGTAGTCTAGTCTATAGTCTAGTCTATAGTCTAGTCTATAGTCTAGTCTATAGTCTAGT
>NW_025809225.1:0-3227 GCF_022045245.1 Lucilia cuprina
GACTAAGACCTAATTTCATACCCATAGTTCTGTGAGCTCTTCTACAAAAGTAATTTGGATCTTTTCCTTTTAAAAGTACTACGACAACGACTGTGTAGCACACATTTCGTAGCTTATTTATCTGTTCCTTAGCATGTAGTTGTTCCAGTTACGGAACACCCGCTCAACATAAAACTGGTCTAGGGATTTGAAGTGTATAGTTAGCTATCAAAGGATTCACCTATGATATGGACAACTTCGATTAAAGCAGTTTCCATCGATCGTCCATTTACATAAGCATGCTGCTTATATTTTAGGTCTAGAACTTTTATCAAAATATTTTACTTTTTTGTGTTTTTTTTTTTTTATTTAAACAAAGGGTTATATTTATCCAGAACTCTATATTTCATAATTATTACTACCTAAACTCTCATCATAAAATACATAGTAATATATGATGCTAATGCTTTGAACACACAAAAATGATGGTCCTATATCGGCAAAGAATTTATAAAAAAAAAAGTATTTAGTATAATTAAACAAGGCCATATTAAATCCTACAAAGTCCCTTTCAAAAATGTGTCTTAAATGTTCATATTTCACTCACTAGTATTACAATAAATTCAGCATGAAAAACTTCTTGTAACATAAATCCATCCACCAATTTCAATCCATCGGACCATATTTCAATCCAACACAAAGTCCTTTTCAGGAATTTAGTTTTTATTCAATAATTGCTTAAATATTTCAAAACTAAAGAGAAATTCAATACAAACAAACATTTATTGTAAAGAAAAAATCACAATTGTTTTATTTACGTATACGTATTATACAATTCTTATAATAATCATACGTTATGGTGTACAATAATTTTTTCAGCCTAAGAGTATGCTATACATATATCGCGATGTATCATTAGTAAATATTCATCATACGCCCTCAGTTAGTAGTTATCTCAATGAATATGTAAATGTAAATAAACTTACATCTTCTAAACTACTAAATCGATTGAAATATTTTATATATCAAAATTATAGGAAAAATTACAAGCCTTTTGAAAATTAAACTTCTACTTAGATCAAAGCAATACACAAGTAGCTGGAAGATGTTAAAGTTCAATTAAGTTTTAACAATTATCTAATAACTTTCTGCATATTCCTCAAAATGCGAATGAACACATGAACACATCTTTCACATTTTATATTGATAGAAATAACAATTTTTTAAATGTATTTGTTGCTTTCAATATAAAACAAGAAAATAGTTTTTCATTTCCATTTAGAGGAACAGGCCCTTTTTTATGAATAGCTAAAACAAGATTTAGGTTTAAAGCTTTGAATTGCTTTGTGAAATAAGTTTCAACAACACACTTAACTTAAATTTAAAATATAAAGTTAAATATTTCTTTAAAATTTTATTTATTCAACAATCTGAAAATTAAAATTGATCACACAAAATATAATGAATTTGTTCGAAATAGTAGATTACGTGAGAATCCTTCTAACTATATGATATTTTTCATTTTGTAATAGATGGCTATTTGAACACTGCAGTTATTAATAGATGTTAGTGACCACAAAATGTTTGCCGGCGTTCATAAACTCATCAATTTTAATTAGTAACGTAGACATAAACTAGATAGACAACACTCTACATTAAAAGGATAATGTAAATCTTAAAAAATAAATAATTGCTTATATTACAGCTTATTATGGAATTGCACAACCATATTCTAAGAATGCCTACGTTTCATCGCTCATCTAATTTGCAGTGTTAACGCCAACCAGAATACCGCAACAAAATTCCAAACAACTACTACATTAATTTCCTTACAGTGGGTAAATATTAAGGTAAATTCCTTAGGGAGTTATTGTTTTCACTAGTATTTTTCAATAATTACACCATATACCGACAAGTGTGTGTGAAAGTATGTGTAGAGAAATTACATGTGAGTAGACTATACAAGCGTATAAATAACGCGAATGTAGGCAACATATACAATACCAGTTAAAACGCATCAACAAAGGAAATACACATGAAGGCGTGTAGATAAAATGTATTTTCTAGTTTGCACAATGTACATACTTATATATACACCAGCAGCAACAGACTAGAAATCATTACTACCCAAATAACATAATAAAGAGCATTTCCTAATATCAATTTGTTTTAGTCTAGTCATAGTCTAGTTATAGTGTAGTCATAGTGTAGTCATAGTGTAGTCATAGTGTAGTCATAGTGTAGTCATAGTGTAGTCATAGTGTAGTCATAGTGTAGTCATAGTGTAGTCATAGTGTAGTCATAGTGTAGTCATAGTGTAGTCATAGTGTAGTCATAGTGTAGTCATAGTGTAGTCATAGTGTAGTCATAGTGTAGTCATAGTGTAGTCATAGTGTAGTCATAGTGTAGTCATAGTGTAGTCATAGTCTAGTCATAGTCTAGTCATAGTCTAGTCATAGTCTAGTCATAGTCTAGTCATAGTCTAGTCATAGTCTAGTCATAGTCTAGTCATAGTCTAGTCATAGTCTAGTCATAGTCTAGTCATAGTCTAGTCATAGTCTAGTCATAGTCTAGTCATAGTCTAGTCATAGTCTAATCATAGTCTTGTCATAGTGTTAGTGTAATAGATTTTATAGAAAAATGCTTATTGTGTATTTAAAAACATCCACCTCCACGAAAGTATGTGTGCGTATTTTAAAATATTGTCGACGTTAGTAAAGCTTATATAATACTCGAACACATAAATATGTATATACTTATATACATAGATACATGTATGCATAAATATACTTATACAATATCCTATTAAAATAGCTTTTGTTAAATGCTGATAGAAAATATTTATCAAATAATAAATTCTTCTGGCATTACGGCAGCAATATACTTCCATGTTATCAAAAAACATGCAATATTGTATTATTACAAACACTACAACTCTTTTAACTAGGAACGTTACAATACCAATAATACTACAAAACTACTACGTACTCTTGAAAATGATCCATACATAAATAGTGTCGGCATTGAACGCAGCGAACGCACAATGTTTGTATTTAACTAAGATTATAAGTAACAAGCAAACCAACAACAGCTAAAAACTGGGCTAACAACGAAAAAAAGGGCTTGTTTAACTAGGTTCTGCAAACTCACGCTTATGGACTAAATGTGAAATAGAATTTTGTAACTCTAGGCAATGTAGAATTAGAACTAGCTAACTATGACTAGACTATGACTAGACTATGACTAGA
>NW_025809226.1:0-1937 GCF_022045245.1 Lucilia cuprina
AGACTATAGACTAGACTATAGACTAGACTATAGACTAGACTATAGACTAGACTATAGACTAGACTATAGACTAGACTATAGACTAGACTATAGACTAGAATACAGACTTGACTATAGACTAGACTATAGACTAGAATATAGACTTGACTATAGACTAGAATATAGACTTGACTATAGACTAGAATATAGACTTGACTATAAAAACATAACTTACCGAAAACCATCATAAAGACTAGACTATAGACTAGACTATAGACTAGAATATAGAATAGACTATAGACTAGACTATAGACTAGAATATAGACTAGAATATAGACTAGAATATAGACTTGACTATAGACTAGAATATAGTCTAGACTATAAAAACATAACTTACCGAAAACCATCATATTCATTGGCCACAAAAGACGTTGTCTGATAGCCCTCACCCTTATATTCCCCAGCCTCACCATCATCAGCCCAACCATTTGGATTTCTAAAAGGATTCAATTCCGTAGGTCTGTCAACTAAGGATTAACAAAGAAATCAAAAATAACTCAACTAAATATCCAAGAAGAGAGAAACTTACCACTGCCATAGTTAGTTTCATCGCCCTGATACATGGCCTGTGTATTATTTGGTTGATTTTCATGATGTGGTTGTGCCATACTACTGCTAACCCCACCTGGCTGTTCATAGTCCTTCTTATCGGGCATATGTTGACGGGCCGTTTGTACAGCTACATTAAGAATATTTTTAATTGGTGGCAATTGTGAGGTTTTGATTTTATTTAAAAATGACATGATGGCTCTCAAATCTTATCCGATACGTAAGGTGTTACTACTACAAATCTATACTTATTTTCAAAGCGATGAAGGTGGCGATGGTGGTTCAAATTGCTTTATAATACAACAGCTTTAACTTTAAGTTGTTTCTTTTATAATTTTCAATCTTTATTTTTTAGGTTAGACAGGCGAAAAGGGGATGATGTATTATTTTTCTTAACGAAAATTTCTCTTCAAACAAATGTGTGCTTCTTATCGATTTTCTAATGTAATACGGTAATTTTGCTGATGCCTTCGATTTAAGTGAAATTAAAATTTTATCCGGAATAATATTTTAACTTGATTTCCCGCACCAATTTAGAATTTTTACCATGTTATACATTTTTTTTCTTACATTGGCCCATTAAAAATTTTTTCGTTTAGCAAAAAAAAGTGATGAACAGAAATCGATACATACTACAATACAATTTTCTATATGAACACTAAAACTGAAATGAAAATGTGATAAAAATAGTTTAATAAATGAATCCAAATGAACTTGTAGAAAAAACAAACAACTTTTTTTTAATTATAAAACTAATAACTGTTTATTAAAGAAAAACAATTGAAAAATAAGTATTATTATGTTTATTTAAAAATTACTTTTTTATGTAACGTTATAACAAGTAACTAACGCCAAAAAATTTTAGTGTAAAATGTGGATTTCTTAAGATTTTTTTCTTCCTTTACATGTAAATTCTAACGCATGCTCTGTAATGTCCTTGATTATTTAAGGATTTAAGGGTTGCACGAAACAAATTCAAATCATTCACAATAGAATGTTTACAATATTAAAGTGAATACTTCATTTCTGTTGTCTAGTCTATAGACTACTCTTTTGACTAGTCTAAAGCCTTTCAACTAGTCTTTTGTCGAATCTTATGTTGTCTTATGTTTTCGAATGTATATGTCTAGTCTAGATACTAGTTTGTTGTCTATAGACTAGTCTTTTCTATAGTCTATAGACTAGTCTGTTGTCTAGTCTATAGACTAGTCTATAGACTAGTCTATAGACTAGTCTGTTGCCTAGTCTATAGACTAGTCTGTTGTCTAGTCTATAGACTAGTCTGTTGTCTAGTCTATAGACTAGTCTGTTGTCTAGTCTATAGACTAGTCTGTTGTCTAGTCTATAGA
>NW_025809227.1:0-1648 GCF_022045245.1 Lucilia cuprina
AGTTCAGTTCTAGTTCAGTTCTAGTTCAGTTCTAGTTCAGTTCTAGTTCAGTTCTAGTTCAGTTCTAGTTCAGTTCTAGTTCAGTTCTAGTTCACTTCTAGTTCATTTGTAGTTCAGTTCTAGTTCAGTTGTAGTTCAGCAAAGGCCACTGTTACATATATTTACATATGTAATTGTTGTCAAATAGTTACTGAAAACTATCTTTCACATATATTCTTATATGACTATTAACAAAATTGTTAGTTCTTTAAAACACATTCTGTAGGCGGTATATGTAGATGCCATGTGTGGTTTACACTTGAAACTGTCTAAGGTTTTTAGGCATTTTTTATGTTTTCCCTTAACAAAAGAGATTTTTTATCTACTATTTGTATATCTTTTTGTAGAATATTATTAAAATAAATATAACAAAAAACTGCGGTAATTTATGTTATTTATTTGCAAAACATAGAAAAAAACTATGAACATAAAATGTTATACAAAGTACTTAGATGTTGTTTTACAAATTTGTTGGCTGGTGTTGTTTATTATGTATTTAGTGGTGGTGCTGTAGCAACAAACATTTGCAAAAAGCAAAACTTTGTTTGCATACAACTAGGAATAGTTTGTACATAAACATTTGTAGCATACTTAAGGGAGTTAAATGTGATTATGCAGACATACAAATAAAAAGAATTACAAAAATAATGAACTTTTATGTTTTTCTTTTTTATTTTGTAATAAAATAACGTAATTATTTGTTTAAAACTTTTAGTTTTTTTTTTTTTTGTTGTTATAAATAGTTAAATAAAGCGCATGTACGGATATGATATGGTAGCAAGTGTGATAATGGCGGAAATATGTTTACGTATTTAAATTAGTGAGTATATTTTAATTTATAAAAGGATTTAAAATGGATGTGGTCTTTGTGAAAATACTTAAATGATGATGGACTTATGTATATTATTCGCTTTGTTTTAGGTTCATTGTTCGGCAAAGGAAATATGAGTTTTATTAAATATTTAATATAATATCCAAATCTATTTAAAAAATCCAAAATATACCATTATTTTTGAGTTTTTTATAATCTTTATTAAATGTTTTTATTTGTTGCTCTTTTAACATTCCTTTCTTGTTATACTTATACTTAATTACAGATCATTAAAAATAAGTCAAGTATCAGTCTGATGCTTTAATTCTACACTTCTTTACTTTCCCCGCTTATTTTTGTAGCGTATAAATTAAGAGTCAAACAGAAATCCATAAAATAAATTAAATAAAACAAGGGAATATAATCACGTGCCACAAGTGTTAATTCAACGAAATTAATAAAATAATTAAAATAATATATAATTAACGTTTCTACTCATTCTAGTGCAATCTGAATGTAAATAGAGCAGAAAAGCAAAAAAATTAATTTTTTATCAAGAGGGGATTTGAAGTGATTAACCATTTCAATTATATAAATAATTGACTTGCAAAGGTAAAGTTTTAATTGGTTAAAGGTGGCAAATTAAATAAAAATACTTTAGTACTAGTGCTAGTTAGGTTCTAGTTTATATCTAGTTCAGTTCCAGTTCTAGTTCAGTTCTAGTTCAGTTCTAGTTCAGTTCTAGTTCAGTTCTAGTTCAGTTCTAGTTCAGTTCTAGTTCAGTTCTAGTTCAGTTCT
>NW_025809228.1:0-1362 GCF_022045245.1 Lucilia cuprina
GTTTAGCTTTTGATGTAATAATAATGTAGTCGGGGAAAAATTTAAAATTTATAAAAGATGTTTAAAATACACTATGGTGAAGGGTATATAAGATTCGGCACAGCCGAATATAGCACTCTTACTTGTTTCTATTTAATTCATGTGAGAGCTTCAAGCTCCCCGATGAAAGTCCGGCCTTTTTCCTCCAAAATGTCCAGATGAATACTGAAGTAATTTATGCAAAATTTGATGAATCTAGTTCTATATTTTCCAAGACAAAGAATATTTTGTATTTTATTCATATGGGAGATATCAAGTCCTCTTAAAGATTTTAGCTCTAATAGATTCTCAGACATACGAATTTTTCTATTTTATTTTTGTAGGGGCTCCAAGCCCTCATGGGTAATACGCCAATTTATTACCCAAAATTGTTACATGGATGTTAATGTTATTAAGCGAATTTTTGTATTAAATTTATATGGGAGGTACCACGCCCCCTAACGCTAGCCCTCCCACATTTTATCCTAAATAATCATATTGACACTAAGGTGGCCCCGACAAAATTTGGGGACTCTAGCTGTTATATTATCTCAAGATAAATGATTTTTTGTAATTAATTAATATGGGAGTTTCCGCTACCCTCATGGATAGTCCGCCAATTTATTACTCAGTATGTTTACATATATGTTAAAGTTATTCGTGCAAAATGATTCTAACTGTAATAGTTTCCAAGATAAACGAATTTTTGTATTTAATTTATATGGAAGGTGCACGCCCCCTAACGATAGTCCGCCCACTTTTTATTCCATATAATCATATTGACACTAAAGTGCCTCCGACAAAATTTGAGGACTTTTATATTATTTGAAATATACGAATTCTATATTTTCTTTATGTGGGCGTGGCTCCTCGCTCACTTGTTTCAAGAAATTTCAAGAAAATCGGTACAGCTGTTTAGTAGTCTATGACGTTCAAACATACAAACAAATACACATTCATTTTTATATATATAGATAGATAGATTAAATATGTTTTAAATAAGAAAAAAATTATTTGAATTAAATTTCGAAGTACAAAACGGAAACGTTTTTTTATTTTTCTCTACAAAAAATTTTTAAGAACTTTATTTTTTCTGAACTTTATAAATATTTATTTTGAATTTATATTTTTTTATTCTACATTCAAATTTTATTTTTAAAACCTTGTTGATAAAAAATTTAGTTACAAACAAAAAAAAAACGTTTTCCTTGGTTCTTACATAATCCGGGCGTACACACTTATGTGCTGTTTCTAGATACCGAGCGAGTAGTTTGAGTACAAATTTTACTTGTATTTTGTTATTGTAACAAAAACAAAATACAAGTAAAATTTTAACTCAAACTA
>NW_025809229.1:0-1678 GCF_022045245.1 Lucilia cuprina
GACTAGACTATAGACTAGACTATAGACTAGACTATAGACTAGACTATAATCTAGACTATAGACTAGACTATAGACTAGACTATAGACTAGACTATAGACTAGACTATAATCTAGACTATAGACTAGACTATAGACTAGACAATAGACTGTATTCTATAATCTGCACTATAGTCTTCGGTTTGGACCATAGTCTAATCTAAAGTTTGAACTGACATAGTCTATGTATTATAGGTTGAACTATAGTCTAGACAGTGGTTGGACTTTAGTTACGACTATAAACTAGATTATATGTACGGCTATAGTCTAAGCTATAGTCCCGACTTTAGAGTTGCCTGAAGCATTTTTTTACCATTATTGACCCACAGTTTCATTGTCTTGAAAACATGATTGAAAAAACTTTAATATTATGTAATCACTTCTTATCAGTTTTATGTATTATAATTTTTTTGCCACTGCTGCCTCCTTCAATCTGCAAATGACAGTAATAAAGACAATCATTTATTTGCATGCACGATTTGTTTTGCTGCTAAAATTTCATTTTTAAAAATAAATCTGATAAATTGTCGAAAAAAAACAATGTAATAAATAAAGTGAAAAAGCAAAAACAAACAACAACAAAATCTCTATAAAATATATTCTGCTAAGTCAGTCAATGAACTCCAAAAATAAATAATACAATAATACTAAGGGCAAAATACTTTTTAAGGAATTATATTGATAGATTTCGTAAAAAGTAATAAATTTTGCATACATCAAGGTGTTTGAACTGCATGAGAGAGGATGAAAAAAAATACTAACAAAGGTGACTAAAGGTGAAATGTAGATTACAAAATGATTTGAATATAAGAGAAAAAAATATTAACAGGAAATTTAAGGATTTTGAAGGCTTTAGTTGTGGATTTAATATAATTTTAATAAAATTGATTGATATTTTTCTTTTCTTTATGTTGATAATACATTGCCTAATTTTAGGCATTAGTTAGCGAAAGGTTAACTTGCAATTTCTATGGCTTCTTTTAGAATTGTTAATATTTAACTGCAAAAGATTACACTCTTTTGAAATTTTAAACAAATTGTTTCTAAAAAAAAGAAAATATAAAATTCTAGAAATTCTTTAAAAAATTTCTCACAAGCACAACTTTAGTTCAACTGAAAATTAGTATCATAAGCTCGTATATCACTTTTAATTAAATTCAATTTTCTGGGTTTTTGTTTAGTTTAAGGTTGTTTTCGTTTTAGCAGTTTTCACTTTGTTATTAGTTGTTTGTTTTCCCCAGTAAATTGTCTAATCTTCTATATGATTTCGAAAAAAAAATCTACTTAAAGTCTCAAAGTTTTTCTAGTTTAGTTTTACTGTGTTACGTTTTTCTGGCCACGTTTGTATGTGGAAGATTTCTGTTCTAGGTGTTTTCGTTTGTATTAATGGTGTTAAAACATGAATGGACAGGATAAGTGAGAAGTTAAATGAAGAAAAAACAGCCGCATACTGTCAGAAAGAGTAAAGATTGAATTTGGTGCAATTCCGAACTTTTAGTTCTTTTCGAGTTTTGTTTTAGTTCTGTTCTAGTTTTGCGCTAGTTCTGTTCTAGTTCTGTTCTAGTTCTGTTCTAGTTCTGTTCTAGTTCTGTTCTAGTTCTGTTCTAGTTCTGTTCTAGTTCTGTTCTAGTTCTGTTCTAGT
>NW_025809230.1:0-1263 GCF_022045245.1 Lucilia cuprina
ATCGGAACCTTAAAATACCGCGTTTTTAAAGCTGTGAAAATAATTCTACCGATCTATCCAATTGGCCATTTTCTAAAACTACATTATGCACTAGATGATATACCAAAACAAATGGCAATTTTAATGCTTTAAAATGGTGCATAAACGACTGTCCTAGCACGAAAACTGCCAAAGTTAATTGCAACCCTAGCGGAACCTCATATTACTGCGTTTATTAAACATAGAACAATAACTCTACCGATCTATCAAATTGAATAATTTCTAAAAATACACATTATGCTACAAATGATATACCATATTGAAGTGCAATCATAATGCTTTAAAATGATTCATAAATGACTATCATAGCGTGAAAACTGTCAATGTTATTTGAAGTCATATCGGAACCTCAAATTACCGCATTTTTAAAGCTGTGAAAATAATTCTACCGATCTATCCAATTAGCCATTTTCTAAAAATACATTATGCAATAAATTATATACCAAAACAAATGGCAGTTTTAATGCTTTAAAATGGTGCATAAATGACTGTCCTGGCATAAAAACTGTCAAAGTTATTTGCAACCATATCGGAACCTCAAATCACAGCGTTTTTAAATATAGAACAACAATTCTACCGATCTTTTAAATTGACCATTTTTTAGACGAACACATTATGCCACAAATGATATACCAAATTAAAGTGCAATCATAATGCTTTAAAATGATGCATAAATGACTGTCATAGCATGAAAACTGTCAAAGTTATTCACAACCATATCGGAACCTCAAAAAATGATGCATAAATGACTGTCATAGCATGAAAACTGTCAAAGTTATTCACAACCATATCGGAACCTCAAATTACCGCCTTTTTAAACCTGGGAAAATAATTCTACCGATCTATCCAATTGGCCATTTTCTAAAAATACATTATGCAATAAATTATATAGCAAAACAAATGGCAATTTTAATGCTTTAAAATGGTGTATAAACGACTGTCCTAGCATGAAAACTGCCAAAGTTAATTGCAACCATATCGGAACCTCAGATTACTGCGTTTATTAAACATGGAACAATAATTCTACCGATCTATCAAATTGACCAATTTGTAAAAACACACATTATGCTACAAATGATATACCGTATTAAAGTGCAACTGCAATGCTTTAAAATAATGCCTAAATGACTGTCATAGCGTGAAAACTGTCAATGTTATTTGCAGCCATATCGGAACCTTAAAATACCGCGTTTTTAAAGCTGTGAAAAAATTTCTACCGATCTA
>NW_025809231.1:0-2249 GCF_022045245.1 Lucilia cuprina
ACTGAACTAGAACTGAACTAGAACTGAACTAGAACTGAACTAGAACTGAACTAGAACTGAACTAGAACTAAACTAGAACTGAATTAGAACTTAACTAGAACTGAAATAAAACCTAACTAGAACTGCAATAGACTTGAACTAGAACTCAACTAGAACTGAACTAAAACTGACAGAAAAATTAATTAGAAATGATATGAAGTTGACCTGCAACTAAAATTTAACTTATATAAACTGAGCTAGATGTAAACTTGAACTGATCTAAAGCCAATTTTAAGCTGATCTGGAAATGATGAAAACAATATTTTAAAAAATCCAATTAAAAAAAGAAGACAATTAATTTTTAATTACAAACACAATAATACTTTATAAATAGCGACTATGACTCACCTGTTGATCTGTACCAGTAACAATATTACCAACACTACGCAAAGCCGGAACAATAATGGCCGGTTCATTGGTGCCCAAAAGCGCAACCAAACGTGGTACAGCACCCGTATCAACAACAGCCTGTATCTTTTGATTCTCATCATCGGTAACGTAAGACAAAGCCCAACAAGCATCAGCCAATACTTGAATATCTGTACCACACAATAGTTGTGATAAAACGGGCAGTAAACGTTTAATTTCATCAAAGGGTGGCGAAGGATTCTTATTACGACACAAATTCGACATTAACCAAACAATGTTGCGTAAAAATGACAATGGGGTGCTATCGTTACACAAACACAATATACCATCAATAACATTGTGTTGTATGACAATATCACGAGCAGCAGCACCATCACCAGCAATATTACCCAAAGCCCAGACAGCCTGTTCGGCTAAATTAATGTTTTTCGATTGTAGCAAAGCAATAAAGTGGGGCACAGCATTATTCTCAATAACACAACGTGTTTGTTCCGAAGTACCGGAGGCAATGTTGGTTAATGCCCAGGCAGCTTCAAATTGAAGCATAGCGCTAAATAAAAGGAATATTAAAAAGTAATTTTAATTCAAAAATTTAATCATTCGAAGACTTACTTTTCAAAATTCTGTAAGAATCTTATACAAATAGGCACAATACCATGACCAATCATTAGATCTATGGGTGGATTACGTTCACGAGACAACATTTTACGGGCCGCCTGCATGCCAGTGAATTGTCTCTCTGGATCCGTGCTGTGCATAGCAGCAACTATTTCATCTACAGTCATTTGTACCGGAGACTGGCCATTGGACTCTTTGAGAGGTGAAGTTACTTCTTCCTCATTGATGTTGCGTCTTTTGAACATTTGATCCTCTTTTTTCGATTTACGCAATTCCACTGTAACCTCATGGCGACGCAAACGAGATTCCTTTATGAAAGGAGTAAAAGATAATTATAAATTTTTTTGTTTATTTTAAAAAATAATTATCAACTTACATTGGAATTTATAGTGTTGCTTTTGTAAGCACCTTGTCGGGTAGCATCCATTCTACTCATTTTGTATTAATTTGAAGAAATTTTTCTGAAAAGTTCAAAAGTATAAAATCCAATTATAAAACCTAACCTCAAATTTTTAACCAAAAAGGAAAATGGTCTCCTTTTAAACGCAGAAAAAACAATTAAAGGATGACAAAGACACGAACAAAGAAAACGTGTTTTGTAACAAAATATTAACTAAAATGCATGTATTTTTAAGAAATATTTAAGAAATACTTGTTTTATAAAAAAATGTTAAAACATTTATTAAACCCACTAAGAAAGCACTTACATTTCGGTATTAAAATAAAGGCAAAATATATTTTAAAAATTTACAGTTTTTATGCTCAACACTTTATTTAAGATTTCTTTTAATTATTCTAATTTAATACACTTTTTCTTTAAGATTTTCTGCGAGATAATAAAATTTTAACTTTTTGCTTCACAATTCCTGCGTGTAGCGCGATCTTGTGCAAAATACCGTTTAAAAATTTGAATTGTTCTTTGCTTTTATTGTTGCTTTGTTTCTGCCATTTCGTTGCAAACCTGTTGTTGTTGTTTTGTTTGTGGATAAAACGAATATGGATAGACAAATAGATGAATAAACAAAAAAGGCGGGCTTAGCTGAGTTGTATTTTCGCTATTGTGAATGATCACATGTTGTGGTTCTAAGGAAGCCTAGAGGTATGTTAAGGTTTTTAGTGAATAGTGCCAACACTAGATAAATGGTAAAACAGTGCTCTTTGGAAATATGATGTGGAATAATTTAATCCAATGATAACTAACTCACTATTTAACTAACTAACTA
>NW_025809232.1:0-1533 GCF_022045245.1 Lucilia cuprina
AAGTTATTCACAACCATAGCGGAACCTCAGATTACTGCGTTTCCAAACCTGTACCAATAAATATACCGATCTATCCAATTTTTCTAAAAATTCATTATGCCACAAATTATACACCAAAACAAAGTGCAACTGTAATGCTTTAAAATGTTGCATAAACGATTGTTATGGCATAAAAACTGTCAAAGTTATTTTCAACCATATCGGAACCTCAAATCACAGTGTTTTTAACTTAGAACAACAATTCTACCGATCCTACAAATTGGCCATTTGTTAGACGAACACATTATGCCACAAATGATATACCAAATTAAAGTGCAATCATAATGCTTTAAAATGATGCCTAAATGACTGTCATAGCGTGAAAACTGTCAATGTTATTTGCAGCCAAATCGGAACCTTAAAATACCGCGTTTTTAAAGCTGTGAAAATAATTCTACCGATCTATCCAATTGGCCATTTTCTAAAAATATGTTATGCAACAAATTATATACCAAAACAAATGGCAATTTTAATGCTTTAAAATGGTGCATAATCGACTGTCCTAGCACGAAAACTGCCAAAGTTAATTGCAACCATAGCGGAACCTCAGATTACTGCGTTTATTGTACATGGAACAATAATTATACCGATCTATCAAATTGAATAAATTCTAAAAATACACATTATGCTACAAATGATATACCATATTGAAGTGCAATCATAATGCTTTAAAATGATTCATAAATGACTGTCATAGCGTGAAAACTGTAAATGTTATTTGCCGTCATATCGGAACCTCAAATTACCGCATTTTTAAAGCTGTGAAAATAATTCTACCGATCTATCCAACTGGCCATTTTCTAAAAATACATTATGCAATAAATTATATACCAAAACAAACGGCAATTTTAAGGCTTTAAAATGGTGTATAAACGACTGTCCTAGCAAAACTGCCCAAGTTAATTGCAACCATATCGGAGCCTTAAATTACCACATTTCCAAACCTGTACCAATAAATATACCGATCTATCCAATTTTTTTAAAAATTCATTATGCCACAAATTATACACCAAAACAAAGTGCAACTGTAATGCTTTAAAATGATGCATAAACGATTGTTCTGGCATGAAAACTGTCAAAGTTATTTGCAACCATATCGGAACCTCAAATCACAGCGTTTTTAAACATAGAACAACAATTCTACCGATCCTTCAAATTGACCATTTTTTAGACGAACACATTATGCCACAAATGATATACCAAATTAAAGTGCAATCATAATGCTTTAAAATGATGCATAAATGACTGTCATAGCATGAAAACTGTCAAAGTTATTCACAACCATATCGGAACTTCAAATTACCGCCTTTTTAAACCTGGGAAAATAATTCTACCGATCTATCCAATTGGCCATTTTCTAAAAATATATTATGCAATAAATTATATACCAAAACAAATGGCAACTATAATGCAATAAAAAGATATATAAACCACTGCTATAACATGAAAACTATAAAAGATATTTGCAACCATATCGGAGCCTTAAATTACCGC
>NW_025809233.1:0-2554 GCF_022045245.1 Lucilia cuprina
ACTAAACCTAGAAACATGTAATTAAGTATGTATGGCCAGGATTAAGTGAGGACCCATGAAAGGGTACTTTTTGGTACTTTTTCATTCTTCAAAAGGTACTTTTTGAAAACTCTATAATATTGAACCTAGAAACATGTTATTAAGTTCGTATATCCCGGATTAAGTGAGAACCAGTAAAAGGGGACTTCTTGGTACTTTTTCGTTCTTCAAAAGGTACTTTTTACAATTTCTACAATATTGAACCTAGGAACATGTAATTAAGTTTGTATGGCCCGGATTAACTGAGGACCCATAGATGGGGACTTTTTGGTACTTTTTCGTTCTTCAAAAGGTACAAAAGGCTTTAAACACATCATGGTGAAGGGTATATAAGATTCGGCTCAGCCGAATATAGAACTTTTACTTGTTTTATTCTTGAAATTGAAAATTTAATTAAAAATAAATTTGATGTCTGTTGTAATCTATTATGATATTCTGGTGATTTTCAACACAAAAATTATTTAAAAATTTTACTGAAATTGACAACACTGTTTTATAGTGCTAAAGTACCCTATACTCAGAAAAGAGAATTTCCCTGTATTTTGTCCAAAGCAAAATTCAAAGAGGATACCAAAACTGTAGGTCTCTATTAGAAACTCTTTCAAGCACAAACTTTCTCGTCAAACGGTTGTAAAACGCGGATGTTTTACGGAATAATTTCGGTTTAATAAAAAAAAGAAAAGCAAGCTAATAAATAAGAAAAAATACATAGTAGAGATAAGAAAAAAAGTTGTGTAAAAAATATGATAAAAAGTAGTGAAGAAAAGAGAAAATCTTAAAAGAAAAGTGAAAGTTTTATAAGAAAATCTAAGAAATAGTAAAATAATTGCTAAAAAATGGAATTTAATTGCTTAAACGCCTAAATATATACAAAATATATTTCACAACTCTGCTTTTTGTTTAACACTACAAAGCAAGTAAAACTAGTATCGAGTATATAATTTTTTACGTTGAAGTATTTAAATGTTTTCGAGGTTTTGCTTTCGATTCACAATGGTGGGAAAATGAAATATTAACTAAAACAAAAAACAAAAGGAAGAAAAAAAGAAAATTGAAATAAGAGGAAAATAATGTGGAATAAATGTAAAATAAGAGGAAATTAATACAATTTAAATAATCTAACAAAATCAAGTGGAATAAAATAAAAAATTTAAGAAAATTTATTTAAAATTTAAAAAAAGTAAATGCAGTGTAGTAAGTCAATATTTTGACATACTTTTAGGCTCTCTTTCGCAATTGTGACCCACGCTTTCTTTACTCTCGATTATACTACAACTATTAGTCTATATTTCGCCTTGATAAAGATTTCGCAATAAAAAAAAAAATAAAAAAAATACGCAAAAGGAAAAAAGAAGAAAAATAAAGGAAAAAGTGTAACAAAAACGTGCATAACAAAACAAAACCGTCTTAAAAATCACACATAAAAATATGCCATACATTGTGTGTGCTCTTGAAAGACAACAGCAACTACAACAACAATAGCTGCAGCAACAACAATATAACAACTTCAGCAACATCAAATAAAACCTCAACAACTTTAACGTTGTTCTCGATTTATGTAAAGTGATTTTTTATATTTTTTCATTCACTTTTTTGTTGCTTCCCCCCCTAACCACCCACTTTACTCGCTTTTAAGCACAAATACTTGAAAAATTCTGCTAAATATACTCGGTACTTTAGAAAAAGAAATAAAAAATAAACAAAAACAGAATTGAATAAAAATAAACAACAATTTTATGCTGCTTTTATGTTGAATTTGTTGTTTTTCTTCTTCGTTTTGTACTTATTATAACGGTACATGTTTTTTTCTCTTCACACTTATGCAAACATAAGTGGATGTTTGCATAAGTGTGAGTGTGCTTAAAATAAAAATGCCTACATACACGACATACATAGTATATGTATGTATGGATATGTGTTCATAAATTTGTGTTGTGATTTATAAAATGTGGGTCAATAAGGAGGCCGGCCTTCATAATGTGCGTGTATGAATAAAGTTAAACGTTTCTAAACAAAAGCCACACAATAGCAACAAGAACAATTATATTAAGCAACTCCAATAACAACATAATATGTAACACATTTGTTACCGCTTCTCTCTCGCATAATTTTTGTTATTCATGTGAAAATCATTAAATTTGTTCTCGTTTCCTTTCTTCACTTTAAAGTGTCTGAGCGAGTGGTGCAAACATTAAAGGTGAGTTTTTGCATAAAAATACATATGCATGTATGTGTTTTCTTATGTATATAGGTATTTATGTTTGTGTTTTATCTAACCAATGCGTTTGTTTTAAGATTTGAAACATGCTTTTTTAACAAAAATTTTATTAAAAATTTTCAGAAAAATATTTTCAACATTCTTCCTAAAAGGAACATTTTTTTGTTCAACAGAAATAAATTTTATTTTAGTTCTAGTTCAGTTATGGTTCAGTTCTAGTTCAGTTCTAGTTCAGTTCTAGTTCAGTTCTAGTTCAGTTCTAGTTCAGTTCTAGTTCAGTTCTAGTTCAGTTCTAGT
>NW_025809234.1:0-3229 GCF_022045245.1 Lucilia cuprina
ATATATGCAAGAAATGTCAATAGTTATATCCCTAATATACACATCGTCCTTGTTTTGATTATTAGTACTATGGGATTTTAACAAAGTTTGCAGAAAACAAAAAAAAAACATTTTAATTTAGCTGTTACTTTGGCATATAGCTATACTTTAGTAAAATATGCCTCTTCATGGATTCGTTTACTAATACATTTAATACGTATTTTAAATAATTACTCAATTTTTTACGCGCTTTAGCGCAATTCAAAAAAATTTATGTAGGACTTTTTGGAAAACAGTTTTTATATTGAAATTTGTTTCCAGTTAATGCACAGATTTGAAGATTTCTTTCGATATATGTGTTAACAGACTTTATGGGGTATTTTTGACCAATTATAATACTGTGTAAATGCAATCATCCACATTGTCAGAATCATCCAGAATTTAAAAGATAAAATAAAACCTCGTTTTCAGATTTATCCATAAAATTAAAAAAAAAAAAAACAATTTCTTAAAAAGTTGATCAGTGCACCAAAGGGTGAGTGAGAATCCAATATATTAAAATATATATTAAATTTTATATAGTTTGAAACACAGAACTTTTTGCTAACTCCTGAACCAAAATATATATCGATAAATGCTTTTGTACAACCAGTAGAGGTACAAATTGCAATAATAAAATCGAAAAATTCCACATAGTACTAATAAATATTCCAAACTAGGACGATATGTATTATTATTTATAAATATGTATTACAATTAAATGAATTCATTTCATTCTTTAAAATTTAAGAATTAAAATTAAATACTAAAAACAATAAAAAAAATAACAATTTAGACTAGTACATCTGTATAACAGATGTACAACATAAAAATTATTGTCAATTTATTGTAGTGTTTTAAAAAAATTATATTTAGCTGGACAAATTTATTTTTAGCTTGAAACTGGACAAGCATCAAAAAAGCTGGACAATCCAGCCAAGTCCAGCCAGACTGGCAACCCTAGATACAGGTTTAAATGAACATATTTTTGAATGTAATTGAGATATTGGGTTGAAATTTTTTGTAAAGGGTCGAGAATTTTCATATCTAACTAAAAAATGATATTAAGGGATAAATATGGACTAAATTCTTGTAGCTATCTGCGACCCTATTAAAATTTTGATATAAATCATAGTTTTAGAAATTGAACAAATATGTAATATATGACAAAATCTTTATTAATGAACAAACCTCAATGAAATTTTCAGCGCTTGTTAAATTTGTCATTTCAAATAAGAAAATGAAAAAAAAAATTGAAAAGGTCAGAGGGCATCCCGAAATTCCCAAAAATAGGAATGAAAATCCCAAAAATGGAATTTTTTACTTTTTTACCCATTGGGTCCACATTTCTTTCAGGGCTAAGAAAATACTTTTGGAGTAAATATAAAACATTTTGAGGTTTCCAAAACTGCTTTCAGTTTGCTGATTCCAGCTTTGGGATTTTAGAACATATCGCCCAAAGTTGAAGTTTTGATAAAAAAAAATAGGTCATATTTGGAAGGACGCAGTGGCAACACTTTCCAAAAATAGGACAAGTTTTTTACGCCTAAGCGTTCTGCGTAAAGATACCTTTTAGAAAACTATAAAATTGTTATATGTTCTTAAAGAAGATTTTATTTTATTAATAAAAGAGTTAAGACACATTTTGGGCAAAAAACGGCAAAAATCTAAAATTTTTTGAATTTTTAAGTTAAAAAACTTATATTTTTGGATCTGTAAATGATATTGATCTGAAATTTTTTTGTCTATTATTTTAAATTTTGTTGTCTAACTAATAAGAGAAAATTGAGTCCATTTGGTTCAAAATTACGCCCGTTATTCAAAAAAAGGCGGACCAAAGTATGGTGAATGTTGTATCACTAAATTTTTAAATGCCAATAACTCGGATATTATAAGAGAAGCATGTTTTTTCAAGATCTCGTCGAGCGCTTTCAGAAAATATAAAAATCTTTGTATTTGGGTGAAAAACAAAAAGATGGCACTAGTTTAAAAATTTTACATGTCATAGGTACCCTACTTTGAGCCGCCACAGCATCTGCAGGGTTCATCTTCAAAACTTAAACTCGAATACTCCTTGGCTACGCTCACGCCAAATTTTATCCCGATCGGATCAGCTGTCTAGAAATGCCAGATTTATTTCCAAAAAATTTCGATTCTGCCCCACTGTGCATAGGTACAAAACGCCTTTTTAACTGTTCGTTTTTTGCTGATTTGAAAAACTGTTAACCAGAAAGTGATTAAAAAGCAAAGAAAAGAGAAACATGTAATTTGAATTATCTAATTTCGATTATAAATCTTTGATCTCATATGTAACATCGAAATTTTCCAGATCCTTATTCTCAAACGATCAGACATGTCCGTCAGTTTGATTGGTATTCAAAATGGACAAATCCGGTTCACATTTGGACATGGCTTTAGAAAATGATTAACGTTCATAACATGCTTAAAAGTAGTAGTATTTTTATGAAATTATATTTAAATTTTTTTATGAACCAAAATTTCATATAAATCGGCAAAATGAAATTTTCGAATTGTGTTAAGTATTGTAAATATATATGTAATCTTTATAATAATATTATTTATTTTTTTGGAAACTATAACTTTACTGATTCGATAAAATTCATTTTTTTCGATACATATTTAAAACAATATTATGATAAATACAAAAATATCATGATGAAATATTTTGATCATAATATGATTTTTAAAATTGTTACAATAACGATAATATCACAGTGCAATACAAAAAAATAACCATATACATACACCACTATACGATAAAAGACCAATAATAAGAAGACCGGTGTCTTCCAGTTTTGCCTAAGATTTGGGGCCTCGGTGTCATTTTTGAAATAGGCTCATATCTTGCAAACCGTTCGGAATTTCGATTTACTCTCTGAGGAAATGTTGTTGAAAAAATGTTATCTTCATTATCAGAATCTCCAAAAATTAAATTTGTTTTACATTATTTCCCTTGTTCAGACCTATAAGTAGCAAACCGTTTAAAATTTAAGAAAACAGTTAACTACAAAAATGTTCCTAAGATTCGACTTTCTAGAACATATGAACATCTTAGAAATGATATTTAAGTCGAAAATCCTCACCTCAGTTTAATTTTTGAAAAATAAAACATTTTCGATTTTCTTGAAATGGGTCTCGAAAAATCCGTAATTTTGGTCTCGAAAAAAATAATTTTAAAAAATTATATAAA
>NW_025809235.1:0-1132 GCF_022045245.1 Lucilia cuprina
TAATAATAATTTGAATCAAATAAAAAAAAATAAAGCTGTAAGTTTAGTGGTTTCTTTTTTATAAACATATATGTATGTTAAGAATTTTTCGATCTCACTCCTTATATTCAGTAGTAGATATCAGTTCAGTTTAAACTACAAAATACATATTTAGTTTGCTTTTGAATACAACTTAAATATGTTCATTTTTTGCCTACATTCCACAGTTTCTTCATTTTAAGATTTTCAAGAAAATGTCTCTTCTTGAAAATGTCTTGAATATGTTTTCAATATGTACGGGCAAATGTTGTTTCATTTGTTTGTTTTGTTTCTGTTGTATATTGTGAAAGAACATCGATAGATTGTATTGATAAGAGATATCAGAGGACAATACAATGGGCTTTGTAAAAAAAAAATAATAATAAAATTAACTAAAAAAGAAGGGCACTAACGTTGATTGCATTCCAAATGAGATGGCGTAATGTTAATGTTGTTTTAAAAATTTAATATATATAGAATACAAAAGAACAACATGAATAATATATAATACATGTTTAAAATTAAGCAAAAAAACGGAATAAAATAAATAAAAGGCAAATCAAATTGAGTAGCGAGACTATCCTGTATTTGTCTATTTAAATATAAATACTTACTGTCTGAATTTATATGGGTGGGGGTATAATGATATTATGGTAGGCAGACTACGACTGTCTTCCGTTTGGTTGGTTCGGGTTTTTTTTATGATATTGTTAGGGCATGTGGTGGACATTATCAACAAAATACAAATTAGCATTGACTTAATGGAAATTGTACATATTTTCCATTTATCTCTAAACAAATTTGAATAATTATATTGGTTTGCCAAAAGGGTCTATTGAAAATTAGGAATTCCGTTTCTTATTCGAACAGATTGTTTTTAATTTTGTGTGGAAGTTTGAGGTTGATAGGAATGTTGGTGGGTTTGAATGAATATACATTAAATGCTTCCTGATTTGTTAAATTTAGAACAAAAAATTGTAATTTATGTTTATTAGGGATAAAAAAACAGTTTTAGTTCAGTTCTGGTTCAGTTCTAGTTCAGTTCTAGTTCAGTTCTAGTTCAGTTCTAGTTCAGTTCTAGTTCAGTTCTAGTTCAGTTCTAGTTCAGTTCTAG
>NW_025809236.1:0-1743 GCF_022045245.1 Lucilia cuprina
AACTAGAACAGAACTAGAACAGAACTAGAACAGAACTAGTACAGAACTAGTACAGAACTAGAACAGAACTAGAACAGAACTAGAACAGAACTAGAACAGAACTAGAACTGAACTGGAACACTAGAATTGAACTAAACCAATGGCAAAGTTCAGTTCAAAGTTAAGCCGGAGCTATTGTGTAGACTTTAACTGGGGCTATTTATAGACTTTAGACGAGATTAGGCTATTAGCTATGGCTTAGGCTTTAGCTGCGGTTTAAGTATAAACTAAAGCCAGAATTATACAATAGTCAGAGCTGAAGGCATTCTATGGCCTTCAGCTCTGACAATCAGTAATACAAATAAGCTGTCAAACTTAAATTAGCTTTGACAGTTAAAAAGTGTTGCCAATATAGCAAATAAATCTAACTGAATATTTTTAAGTTTTCTTCAGTTAATTTATAATTTAATTTATTGTTTTTTTGTTTTTGTTGATTTATGTTAATTTAATTCCATAAAACTTTTAGAAAAACTTCTCTCTAGTAGAAAAAAAAAACATCACTTCCTAACACTTTTTCCTGTTATTTTTATTTTTTTAATAAAAAAAAATCTACTTGCATTTTATAATGTCTCTATAAAAGAACAAGTAACAGGAAATTAATTTATTTTTCGTTTTTTTTTTCTTTTTCTTATTTATTCACACCATAAAACCTTTTTGTTGTTTTATTCAGTTGTTGTGTTCTAAAACTAAGTTTTGAAATGAAAAAAAAAAAAAATAAAATAATAATAAATAATGCTGAATCAACAAGTATGTTTTATAAACAGCAATTCTTTTTTTTTTTTTTTTTGAAGAAATCACCTTTAGTTGATGGAAATAAATATAAAGATAAAGTAGAAAAATAAAAGAATAAGAAGTAAAACACGCTACAAAAGTGTTACGTGTAAAATGCAAGCCATAACGACAAAGAACTAACAGCAACCAAAGTTCATACGTGCTGCTGGGACTCAGCTGACACTTTAGTTTTAGTTTTCTTTACTTTTTTCCCCTGAAGCCCACATAGTTAATTTGTTAATTTTATGTTTAAAAAGTTTTTAATTTTAATCTTTATTTCTTTGGTTATCAAGGAAACTACTTGGTAAATGAACAGTGGTTACTAAAGTGTGGGCTAATGGTTTTAAGTTGAAATTTAAATATTTAAGATAAATTTTAAAAGTTATAGTTAGATTGATTTCAAAATTAAAATTATTAAATTTTTATGGAATTTGTTGCCCTTGTATATGTAAAATGTGAAGAATTAAATGTTTCAATAAACTTATGACTAGTATATGAACTAATCAAGACACTAGTCACATGATTAGACAACAGTCTCGTCTTTCGTTGCACTAATAGATAGACAAATTCCTAAAATAGTCGATATGATAAGCAATAGACTTGTCTTTAAACCGGCCTAGTATCTAGACCAGTTAATACACTAGTCATTTGACTAGTACATAGGCTTATCGGTAGACTAATCGATAGACTGCTTCCTAGTATATGGAAGTGTCTATGAGCAAGACAATAGACTTGTCTCTGAAATAATCTATTCACTAGTCACTGAATTAAACGATAGAAATAGACTATACTAGTCCATAGAATAGATGATAGACATATCTCTAGACTAGAACTGAACTAGAACTAAACTAGAACTAAACTAGAACTAAACTAGAACTGAACTAGAACTGAACTAGAACTGAACTAGAACTGAACTAGAACTGAACTAGAACT
>NW_025809237.1:0-1987 GCF_022045245.1 Lucilia cuprina
GTCTAGTCTATAGTCTAGTCTATAGTCTAGTCTATAGTCTAGTCTATAATCTAGTCTATAGTCTAGTCTATAGTCTAGTCTATAATCTAGTCTATAATCTAGTCTATATTCTAGTCTATAGTGTAGTCTATAGTCTAGTCTATAATCTAGTCTATAGTCTGTTCTGTAGTCTAGTTTATAGTCTTGTGTCATTAGTCTTTGAGACAGAAAGACTATGTAGGTCTATTTTTTATTACATTATTTGTTATAGTCCCGAATAAGGTCTTGGTCAAAATTTTGACTGTGGTCTTGTCTATAATCTGTACTTTAATCTGGTTTTACTACAGTCTTTTCTTTTCTATAGTTTAGTCTATAGTTTATTTATGTTCTGGCTATTGTTCCTGCCGTAGTTTGATTTACGATTTCGACCATATCTATTTGATTGACCATAGTCTGTAGTTTATAGAACCCATTTAATAAACACTTCAAAAGTATTCTATTGAAGTTATACATACTTGAAACTATTATTAGTTGTACGGTCGTTGTAACTGTGCTACTGCTATGTCATTGATTCTAGCTACTGGCATTTATATGAAATATAAAAAACAACTCCTGCTTCTTTTAAAAATGAAAATGTTCTTTCATTACTATTTTCAATTATAAATAAAAAATAAACAGACACAAATTATGTACATGTTGTCTATGTAAGTGATGAAAAAAAAAAAAAACGCTAAAACAAACAACAGAAAAAAAATTATTATAATTAAGTTCATGATTATTACTACAAAACAAATTAAAAATAATAAAAATACAAAATGATGATGAACAAAAATGAAATATATATAAATATGGACATTATGTGTAATAAATGGTAGAGGAAGATGATGATGATACAGTAGTTCTCTCCTTAGTCATGTTAAATGTGTTTGAATATGTAAATAATATAGAATAATTAAATTTTAAATAAAAATAATGGAATAATAAAAATTTTACAGCGTAGAAAAAAAAAATAAAATAAACGAAATAATAATGAAGAGATAATAAAGTGCTATAAATATTAGGGCAGATAAATGGCGCCATTACATATTTGGAGCGCACAGAATAGCTAATAAAATATTTAAAAATTATTATTTTTCATAATAAGTAAGATATTGCAACATTAACAAAAATCATAATTTAGAAAAGATTTTTTTTATAAGGGACGAAAACAGCTATAAAATTTTGAGGTTAAACAAAAAAAAAACATATAGTCTGAAATTTGTTAAATTACTCAAATGCTCTAAAATCTATTTATTTTTCAATTTTCATTTATAACCAAATCCATCCTTTAAATCCACAAATATTTAGTCTAAATTAAATATGTACTAATTTTTCACACTTTTCCAAAAAAAAAAAAAAAAATTAAACAGTTTACTGATATCAGTCATTAATTTTATAATAAAAACAAATTTATTTAACATTATAGGTTTTTCCGATAAAACCAAACTGAAAAAAAAATCGAGTACATAATGAAAATCCCGCTGCCATTATTTACACATTTTATTGTTGCTCACAAAATCAACCCAACACACACGATTATATATCTAGACACATATTAACGTACATCATTTTGTTCTAAATAAACCATACGACCTATCAAACAAATCAGACCTACAAATAAAACTTTACAACCCTAGAGTCAACAAATCAATGCATTTTATATGGAACACTTCTAAACGTCTAAAATATATACAAATTAAAGGAGAGTGTGAGAGACTGTTACACTCGAACTTGTATAATGACAAAATGACAAGGGGAAGGTATGCTCACATAAATAAATAGAATTAAAACTGAACTAGCATTGAGCTAGAATTGAATTAGAACTGAACTAGAACTGAGCTAGAACTGAACCAGAACTGAGCTAGAACTGAACCAGAACTGAACTAGAACAGAACTAGAACAGAACTAGAACAGAACTAGAACAGAACTAGAACAGAACTAGAACAGAACTAGAACAGAACTAGAACAG
>NW_025809238.1:0-1628 GCF_022045245.1 Lucilia cuprina
GTCTATAGTCTAGTCTATAGTCTAGTCTATAGTCTAGTCTATAGTCTAGTCTATAGTCTAGTCTACAGTCTAGTCTATAGTCTAGTCTGTAGTCTAGTCTATAGTCTATGGTCAAGTATATAGTCTTATCTATAGTCTAGTCTGTTGCCTAGTCTATAGTCTAGTATATAGTCTAGTCTATAGTCTAGTCTATGGTCTAGTCTATAGTCTAGTCTATAGACTAGTGTATAGTCTAGTCTATAGTCTAGAATATAGTCTAGTCTATAGTCTAGTCTATAGTCTAGTCTATAGTCTAGTCTATAGTCTAGTCATCAGTCTTATCTATAGTGTAGTCTATAGTCTAGTCTATAGTCTAGTCATCAGTCTTGTATATAGTCTTGTCATCAGTCTTGTCTGTAGTCTAGTCTATAGTAAGTTGTTATTAATTAAACATTTCAGTTTTCCATGCCTGGTTAATAATGTATTGAGTAAGTGTGTATGTGGTTGTTTTATTTTGATTCATTTTTATATGTGTGGAGCTATAAAAAGTCATATAATCATGGCGCCAAATCTAAACAAAGAAAGCAAAACAAAACTTCTATATCCTTTACCAAATGGTGGTAGGCTTTAAGAGGCAGTTGGGTGTATGTTTGTATGTCGGTTGTCGTAAGTAATCTTCGTAAAAGTTTGTGAATTTTAACTTAAGTCATAGTCAATAGATATTTGTTTAATACGCTATTAAAGAAGCCTTAAAGTAGGCTGTGATTTCTATATTAAAAAAAAAACATTTTTTATGTATATTCTTAAAATTTTTTACTATTGTAAATAAGATAATGTTTTTACACTTATGCATCGATTCAGTTATTTACTTAAATATTTGTCAAAACTAATTAAATTTATATTTCTATAATAATTTAATAAAACAACAAAAAAATCTTAGGAATTCTAGTGAATATAACCATAGCGTGCCAATAATATGACAAGAATCTACAGATTTATGATTTATTCAAAACATTACTTACACCCCCAACACTATCCTAACCACCCTTAACTCTAACGCCTACTTCCACACCCACGTTATCTGGTTAAACATGACTTGGCAACAGAAAATGAAAAACTATTTGGTATAAAATAAACAATAGAAATGTTAAAGTCAATTTAATGATTATGATGGCAATACAATCATAAACAAAAACATATTTATTCGTATCAAAGTTTGTGTATTAGTGTGCATTCAAATATTTTATGTAAATATATGTATTTAGTTTCCATCTGTCTATCTTTTATCTATATAAATAGATATTTTTGAGAGATTGTCAATTTCTTTGTTGTTATTTTAGTCTTGCTGTTTCTTTTTTGTTTGTTTTAGTGTATTCTTTTGTAAATGCTTAATTATCCATACCAAAAGATTTGATTCGTTTGAGAATTGTTTGTTTATCAAGAAATTTTACAGAGTTGTAAAAGAAAAAAAGTTTAAAGGGAATTTATATTCAGACCTACATCTTCTCTAGTTCTGTTCTAGTTTATTTTCAGTTTTTGTCTCAGTTCTGTTCTAGTTCTGTTTTAGTTCTGTTCTAGTTCTGTTCTAGTTCTGTTCTAGTTCTGTTCTAGTTCTGTTCTAGTTCTGTTCTAGTTCTGTTCTAGTTCTG
>NW_025809239.1:0-1382 GCF_022045245.1 Lucilia cuprina
CTAGACTATAGACTAGACTATAGACTAGACTATAGGCTAGACTATAGACTAGACTATAGACTAGACTATAGGCTAGACTATAGACTAGACTATAGACTAGACTATAAAATAGACTATACTAGACTGTAGACTAGAAAATAGACTAGACTAGACTAGACTGTATACTACATTATGTATTGTTGGCTAGTCTATTGACTAGACTATATACTCTACTATAGACTATATAACAGACAAGACTATATACTAGACTATAGAATATACGAGACTAGACTATAGACTACACTAAAGTCTAGACTATTGATTAGACTATATAGAAGTGTAGTCTATAGACATGGCTCTAAACTATACTATATGCAAGACTATAATGATATACCACGTAAACACATCCCTCGTACATGAACTTTTTCACATATTGGCCATACCGTCGTTATTGATAAGTAAGTTTACACACATATTTCCGTTGATAACTCTTCCTTGTTACACACTTCAATCATACATTCACACATATAAACATTCTAATGGTTTTTACATTTATTCGCAAACATGTCAACACTTTGTATGTGATTTCCGTTTCCGTTACACTTGCTTTTAGTTTTCTTTTATATAAAACAACACTCATACATGTGATACACACATGTATTACATTTTTCACCCATTCAAACTCACATGTGTTTGAAGCGCGTTAAATCAGCGTTACAAATTTTATGTGTTCACATATCTCTGTAGAATTTGTCTAACAATGTTTTTGTTAATATCTTTATTATTAGCCATATTCGAACAACAAAACTCCTTTTTCCCTTTTCAGAAATGTAATGGCATTTTACATATGCGTGATGATTGTAAATTTTTAAAGAGAATATATTTATTTGATTGTTGTCAATAGTGCATACATATGTATTTAAGCAAGAAAAAAGTTGCTGTAAATAAAATTGTTTGGGATTTTGCGGAAAATTTGTTTGTTTATTTTATCACCCGTTGAAATTTTATTGAGCGTTTTTAACCCTTGTATCCATTCTTCCAATATTTGTCGTTGCTTCTTTTGTATTTGTTTACGTAGAGAAACACTTGATTACTTTTACACAAACAAATTAGGGTTAATCACATACATTTAGGTGTAATTTATTCCATATTTTCCAAATCAAAGCTAACGCGATTAGAGAATTGCAATACTATATAAGGGTTGGATTGTAATTTAAAATTATAGTGAACTAAAACTGAACTAGAATTGAACTATAACTGAACTATAACTGACATAGAACTGAACAAGAACTGAACTAGAACTGAAATTGAACTGAACTAGAACGGAACTAGAACTGAACTAGAACTGAACTAGAACTGAACTAGAACTGAACTAGAACTGAACTAGAACTGAACTAGAACTG
>NW_025809240.1:0-1957 GCF_022045245.1 Lucilia cuprina
GAACAGAACTAGAACAGAACTAGAACAGAACTAGAACAGAACTAGAACAGAACTAGAACAGAACTAGAACAGAACTAGAACAGAACTAGAACAGAACTAGAACAAACCAAGAACAGAACTAGAATAAAACTAGAACAGAACTAGAACAGTGGGGAAGGGAGAAATTTAGTTTTCCTTCACAAAATTAAATTCTCAATCAAGTTAAACGAACTGCAGCCTTCTTAATTCCTTAAATTTCAAGAATTATTCGCTAAAAGTATTTAAATAGTAAATAAAATAACTATTTATATTTCAAGTATTTAGTGTATGCATGTTGATTAACAATTATTGTTGTTGTTGGTGGTGATGTTTTATTTGTAATTTATTTACTTTTATTATAGGAGAGGCGTATTTGAATTTGAATTTTTTTTCGTTGTTTATTATTTATATTTAAGTAACAAGCAAAAACTAATAATAAAATGTTACTGCTAACAAACTATAATTTAAGATTCAATAAGAAAAAAAATGTTGAAAAGTCATTACACTAAAATTTAATGAAACAAATCAATTTGTATTTATAGAAGGAATACAAAAGGAAACGAGGGGAAATTATAAGTTTTCAAAACTTTGTTAGAATAAAAATTCCATTTTAAACAAATTTACTTTTGTGATAGTATTTCCTTATATATTTTTTATTTTAAATCTATAATCTAGACAGACTATAAGTTTTGTTAAATATATAGAAATATGTACTTGAAGATAACTTGTGCTATTTCGTTTCAAGGAGCGTTTGTTGGGCTGAGTGCCTCTCAAAGATATTATTAATAGAAAATAACTGTGAATTTAAAGAATATTTTTTTAGGAATTTTTTGAAACTTTTTTATTTTCTGGGTTGATTTATATTGTAGTGTAATTAATTATTCCCAGCTTAGCTTTAAAAAAGATATCAACAAAAAACAGCTGATTCATTGTTATTTTTTCATTCTTTTTTAAGGTTACCAGATATTAGTGCAGAAAATTGCAGTTGCGTTTTGCTGAAATTGATTGGAGGTAAGTTTGAAAAATATTTTTTTTATTTATTCATAAAACTTTGGGGAGTAAAATAGGAAAATTTTGTTTAAAAATTATCAAAATTTATACGAATGCTATCAAAAATTTTCTTTTCAAACTCTTCTTATAGAAATGAAGTGTATTTGTGAACAAAATTACAGAACTAAACAAGAACTAGCACTTAACTAGAACAGAACTAGAACACAATTAGAACAGAACTTAAACAGAACTAGAACGGAACTTGATAAGAACTAGAACAGAACTAGAACATAACTAAAGCAGAACTAGAATAGAACTAGAACAGAACTAGAACAGAACTAGAACAGAACTAGAACAGAACTAGAACAGAACTAAAACAGAACTAGAACAGAACTAGAACAGAACTAGGACAGAACTAGAACAGAACTAGAACAGAACTAGAACAGAACTAGAACAGAACTAGAACAGAACTAGAACAGAACTAGAACAGAATTAGAACAGAACTAGAACAGAACTAGAACAGAACTAGAACAGAACTAGAACAGAACTAGAACAGAACTAGAACAGAACTAGAACAGAACGAGAACAGAACTAGAACAGAACTAGAACAGAACTAGAACAGAACTAGAACAGAACTAGAACAGAACTAGAACAGAACTAGAACAGAACTAGAACAGAACTAGAACAGAACTAGAACAGAACTAGAACAGAACTAGAACAGAACTAGAACAGAACTAGAACAGAACTAGAACAGAACTAGAACTGTATTAGAACTAGATTAGGAGTGAACTAGGACTGAACTAGAACTGAACTAGAACAGAACTAGAACAGAACTAGAACAGAACTAGAACTGAACTAGAACTGAACTAGAACTGAACTAGAACTGAACTAGAACTGTACTAGAACTGAACTAGAACTGAACTAGAACTGAACTAGAACTGAACTAGAA
>NW_025809240.1:2385-2688 GCF_022045245.1 Lucilia cuprina
GAACAGAACTAGAACAGAACTAGAACAGAACTAGAACAGAACTAGAACAGAACTAGAACAGAACTAGAACAGAACGAGAACAGAACTAAAACAGAACTAGAACAGAACAAGAATAGAACTAGAACTAAACTGAACTAGAACAGAACAAGAATAGAACTAGAACAGTGGAACTGAAGTAGAACAGAACTAGAACAAGACTAGAACAGAACAAGAACAGAACTAGAACAGAACTAGAACAGAACTAGAACAGAACTAGAACAGAACTAGAACAGAACTAGAACAGAACTAGAACAGAACTAGAAC
>NW_025809241.1:0-2038 GCF_022045245.1 Lucilia cuprina
GTTGTGTTCTAGTTGTGTTCTAGTTCTGTTCTTGTTCTGTTCTAGTTCTGTTATAGTTCTGTTCTAGTTCTGTTCTAGTTCTGTTCTAGTTCTGTTCTAGTTCTGTTCAAGTTCTGTTCTAGTTTAATTTTGTCTTTTCCCAAAACTTATCTCTTTACCCTCCAGGGTACAAGTATTTAAATTAAGCACACTTATTTAGTGATTGTTAATTGACACTTATTTTTTTATTTTCATGAATTTGCAATTTTTTTTTCATTTAATACCCATACGCATATCACGTTTAATTTAAATGGTATCAAGAGGCCTATTTGTTATTAATCTTGTTTATTTTTTTTCGCTTTTTTATTTTTTTCAATAATTTCACACTTAAATATGACAATATTTTTTCCATTTGTTTGCCGTTTGGTTAGCTGGTGGTGACCCATTCGAATTTGTGGGGGCTGTTGTGTTATGGTAGTTGGCAGTTCATTAAAATAATTTAATAAATGTTTGAATTGCAAAAATTAGACATATGAAAAGAGATTAATTATATTTAGATTTTATTTGAGTAAACTCTAGATATATTTTCGTGGTTGAGCAAATATTCTCAGACTCTAAATCAGGTGCATATTTTTGGAATATGTTTGTATTAAATATTGATTTAGAATAAAAGATAAAGTATATTAATTAGCATAAAGTAGCCAAGAGATTGTGTGTGATTAATTGTGGTTTAAAATGATTATAAGAACAAATGCTACTAGCTGTAACTAATTATAGTTGAAGTGCTATTAATAGTTATGCTGTTGCCTTAGAACCTTTTTAACACATAATTCAACTTATTAAACATTTTTTGACATATCCCACTTTTCAATTCCTTTTGACACTTTAATGAAACTTTACAGAAAATCAATAATCCTATTAACATTTAGTTAAACTGTAAACTATATTAGAATACTTGTCACTTTTTAATCTAGCATCATATAAATCATGTTTATATGTTGTTGTTGCGCTTTTTTTTAAATCTCCAACCTCTCCTAATTTTCCGTCAATAGAAATTTATCCAATAACATGATTTTCTGACATGTGTTGAATAGAAAACAATGTGAACAACATTCATAAAAAAAAACCAAAACATTAAAAGATAAAAATAAAATCTTATAAAATACAAAAAAAAAACACGAAATATTTTCCCATTGATTTAATTAAAATGTCCATTTTGGAAGATTGCCTTGGCCTAATTTTTTCTACTCGCGATTCTAAGTATATCTGGCCAAAATGAAAATGTAGTATATTAAAGTGTTCTAAAGTTGGTTATGGTATTAAAATACATAGAACCAACAACAACAATGGCTAAACGTATGTATTTGCAACAAGGTGTGGTACCCAGCTTCAAGCTGCGAGAGAGCAAAGTGCGTCGTTCACAAAGATAAACTTCAAGTTGACTTTTTTTCATGATTTGTTTTTGTCTTATTTAAGTTGGGGGGATTAACACCAAAGAAAAAATTTCGTAATGTAGTGTTTACACTGGATGTAGAATATAAAACAGAACTAGAACTAAACTAGAACAGAACTAGAACTAAACTAGAACAGAACTAGAACAGAGCTAGAACATAACTTGAAAATAATTAGAACAGAACTAGAGAAGAACTAGAACACAACCAGAACACAACTAGAACAGAACTAGAACAGAACTACAACAGAACTAGAACAGAACTAGAACACAACTAGAACACAACTAGAACACAACTAGAACACAACTAGAACACAACTAGAACACAACTAGAACACAACTAGAACACAACTAGAACACAACTAGAACACAACTAGAACACAACTAAAACACAACTAGAACACAACTAGAACAGAACTAGAACAGAACTAGAACAGAACTAGAACAGAACTAGAAGAGAACTAGAAGAGAACTAGAACAGAACTAGAACAGAACTAGAAGAGAACTAGAAGAGAACTAGAACAGAACTAGAACAGAACTAGAACAGAGCTAGAACAGAACTAGAACAGAACTAGAACAGAACTAGAACAGAACTAGAACAGAACTAGA
>NW_025809242.1:0-1547 GCF_022045245.1 Lucilia cuprina
TCTAGTCTATAGTCTAGTCTATAGTCTAGTCTATATTCTAGTCTATAGTCTAGTCTATAGTCTAGTCTATAGCCTAGTCTATAGTCTAGTCTATAGTCTAGTCTATAGCCTAGGCTATAGTCTAGTCTATAGTCTAGTCTATAGTCTAGTCTATAGTCTAGTCTGTAGTCTAGTCTATAGTCTAGTCTATATTTTAGTTATAGTTATATTTCAGCTTAGGTCTATTAGTAGTTTTTTAGAAAGAATATCATTTTACCATTATATACAATAAAAACCCTTTTTGTGTGTTATCCTGTTAACTAATGCTGCATACCCTTCATGTGCAAATGTATATACATACATATGAAATACTTGTTTGTCTTCATAAAAACAACTGATATACATCTGTCAATCCGTTCCATTTATTTATTTTACACTCCTACTATTGTTGTACCATTGAAGTGACGATGCTCAATAGTATATTGAACTTAATTTTGTTTGGTTTCTTTTAATAACTTTACTTTGGCAACAGATTTTAAATCAATTTTCTCTCTTAATCAATACAATTTTAAAATCCTTTGTATTAGTTTAATTTAATTACACTTGGAAAGCAACACCCATTTGGTGTCCGGAACTAAACATTTTCGTACTAAAATTACATTTAATTTTATTACAAATTTGTTAGTTTTCTTTTTGTTTTCATTTTACTGGTTAAGTCGTAAATGTGTGACTAAAATCACAGTTTCTTTAGCAAAAAGAGAAAAACGTTATTGCAATAAAATGCAAGTAATAGATTTGTGTAAATTTTAACTTTGTCGTACGAAAAATGTTCTCTCTAGAGTTTTTAGTTGTAATTGTAAAAATAGAAACTATTACTAATACTTAGATATATTTTCACAATAAAAGCTGTATTTGTATAGGTTTTTTTGTAGTTGTGTGTGAGTATGTTTGTGTAGACAAAAGCTCGATTGAAAATCAATCTAAATCAAATTAAACACTTAAGTACTAGTAACAAAGTTAGTACGAGTTGGAGCAAAAAAAAAATTGCAAGCTAAATTAATTTTGGTTAAAAAATAATAGATTGAATCTATGGTTATTCATATACACACACAGATATACTTAACTCGGTTTTTATCTGTTAGTATAATATTTGTTTGTGTGTATTATATTGCAAACATTGCAGACATACAGTCACAAAAACGTTTGTGCGAAAATATCAACAAATCTAATCAAAGATTGTTGTAAATTTTACAGTGATTAAGTACAAATTGTGGTGATGAAAAACTAAATTTTTAGTCTATGGTATAGTCTATAATCTATTCAATAGTCTATTCTATATTTTAGTCTAAAGTCTAGTTAATAGTCTACAGTATAATATATCTAGTCTATAGTAACTAATCTATAGTGTAATCTATAGTCTAGTCTATAATCTAGACTAGTCTATAGTCTAGTCTATAATCTAGACTAGTCTATAGTCTAGTCTACAGTCTAGTCTATAGTCTAGTCTATAGTCTAGTCTATAGTCTAGTCTATAGTCTAGTCTATAGTCTAGTCTATAGTCTAGTCTA
>NW_025809243.1:0-365 GCF_022045245.1 Lucilia cuprina
AACTAGAACAGAACTAGAACAGAACTAGAACAGAACTAGAACAGAACTAGAACAGAACCAGAACAGAACTAGAACAGAACAGAACTAGAACAGAACTAGAACAGAACTGAAACAGAACTAGAACAGAACTAGAACAGAACTAGAACAGAACTAGAACTGAACTAGAACAGAACTAGAATAGAACTAGAAAAGAACTAAAACAAAACTAGAACAGAAATAAAACAGAACTAGAACAGAACTAGAACAGAACTAGAAACGAACTAAAACAAAACAAGAACAGAACTAGAACAGAACTAGAACAGAACTAGAACAGAACTAGAACAGAACTAGAACAGAACTAGAACAGAACTAGAACAGAACTAGAA
>NW_025809243.1:656-3916 GCF_022045245.1 Lucilia cuprina
AACTAAAACAAAACAAGAACAGAACTAGAACAGAACTAGAATAGAACTAGAACAGAACTAGAAAAGAACTAAAACAAAACTAGAACAGAAATAAAACAGAACTAGAAAAGAACTAAAACAAAACTAGAACAGAAGTAGAACAGAATTAGAACAGAACTAGAACAGAACTAGAACAGAACTAGAACAGAACTAGAACAGAACTAGAACAGAGCTAGAACAGAGCTAGAACAGAACTAGAACAGAACTAGAACAGAACTAGAACAGAACTAGAACAGAACTAGAACAGAACTAGAACAGAACTAGAACAGAACTAGAACAGAACTAGAACAGAACTAGAACAGAACTAGAACGGAACTAGAACAGAAGTAGAACAGACCTAGAACAGAACTAGAACAGCATTAGAACAGAACTAGAAAAGAACTAGAACTGAGCTAGAACAGAACTAGAACTTAACTAGAACAGACCTAGAAAAGAACTAGAACAGAACTAAAACAGAGCTAGAATCGTACTATTAACTAAATTGACTCACAATATCCCTATTGGACATCCTTTCAAGCTTTTGTTTGAAATATGTCTATTCCACCTGTAAACGCTGGCTTATAATAATGATTTTTTGTTATGAAAAGGATGTAATATTTTGTACTAAAAGTGCGTCAATATTTATGTTCGCACAAATTTCGATACAAACATTCATTTTTAGAGTTAACAAACATAAAATACATACATACAAACATTTCCCTGCAATCGAACACACATACAAACGTACATACATACATACGTATAGATACATCTAGCGTAAATATTTTAATGTATTTTTGTGTTTGTATGCGAAACGTCGGTAAAACTTTTTTTACATAAAAGAGAACTGCTTTTTAAGAAAAAACTCTCTTAATGGTACCAACAGCTCCCTGTTAGTTGTGGCAAACATACTGGCAGGACACAATATATGTTGGTGTCGTAGTTAACGCTGATGCTGCAAATTATGATACTGAGGAGCAGAGTATGAAGACTACATTCATTTCATATTTTTGAAGTATGTATTTTATTTTTTGGTTTGTTTGTGTTTTATCCTTTTTCATTATAGTTTATTGGCTCATATCAACAAAGCCAGTTCGCATTTATTTCCCTTGCATATATCCGGTTGTTATTGCTTCAATTCAAAAGACAGTAGCAAAAGTCTTTTAAAACAACAAAACATCGATCAAGTTCTCTTTTTACATATCCAATTTTTCAAATTAAAAAAAAAAAAATACTCGACGGAAAAATAACAGAGTTCTGAATATCTGACAATGATAGGAACAGTTCAAAGATACGAAATACATGTAACAAAGTTAATTTTTTATTCAGCTTCAAAACGTGCCCTCGTATTATTGTAGTTATGTAGTCTCAATTTTTTGTTCACCACTCATTTTTTTTTATTGTGTGGTGTGTGTTGTCCTTTTATTTTCTTACTCTTGTGTATTTCATTTTACAGTCTAGAGTTTTACTACATGATGTTGTTGTATTTTGTTTTTTCTTTATCCTGTTCCTGACTACGAGCACACATATTCCCTTAGCATTGCTTGATTGTAAATGTGAATGAAAAACATAACAACTACAGCAAAGAAAAAAAGAACGCAGCATGGAAATTTTACATTTCAATATGCGTCGTATATTGTGTTGTTCTCATGTTCTATATATTCACCTAAAAATTTATGAATTTTCATAAAAACGAATGTTGTATTTCGTTAAAGTGGAGATTTTTATGAAAAGTGTTTATTAAATATTGTTTTATATTTTAGTTCGCAAAGTAAACAGGAGCGTAAAATGTGGAAAAATTTAAAAGAACAATTAAAAATTTGGATCTTATAAAGTCTCAAGTTTGAAAATTAAACGTGTACAAAACTAGAACAGAAGTGGAAGAGAACTAGAACAGAACTAGAACAGAACTAGAACAGAACTAGAACAGAACTAAAACAGAACTAGAACAGAACTAGAACAGAACTAGAACAGAACTAGAACAGAACTAGAACTAGAACAGAACTAGAACAGAACTAGAACAGAACTAGAACAGAACTAGAACAGAACTAGAACAGAACTAGAACAGAACTAGAACAGAACTAGAACAGAACTAGAACAGAACTAGAACAGAACTAGAACAGAACTAGAACAGAACTAGAACAGAACAGAACTAGAACAGAACTAGAACAAAATTGGAACAGAACTAGAACAGAATCGCCAGTTTTTTGATTTTGTATTATCCTTACAAACATTCTGAATTTCTTCCCATTTAACTCCTTTTTTAAACTCCATTCTGTTGCAAAGTGTATATATTTTACCTGTGTTTGTCCATAAATATTATCTTAATACTTGTAGTATATATGTATGTCTGTTGTAAACAAAATTTTCTTCATTCGACTGCCATTAAAAATAACAATTTTTAATGTTGTACTCTAGTAATATTGTTACACATGCATGCAACAAGAAGGACCTGCTTCCCTCAACAAAAACCGCAAGTACATACTACAAGTGTAATATGTTGCCATTGCAACAACAACAACAACATCAGTAACGTTTACAATAACATACAACAAAATTTGAAATAAATATGATTGAGAAAAAAAACATAAAAGAAATGAATTCATTACACAATCAATAAATATAAAATACCACAAAAAATGGCACAAATATTCAATTGCTAACAGCAGCAACGGTAGCAACAACAACAAAAAACACAAAAATAATATTGAAAATATAAATGTTAATGTCTGCTGTTGCACGACGTGTGGTGGTAATAAAATGAATTAATACTTATGGGGAATTGGTGAACAAAAAACATTTTGAACAAAAAAAAATGTTAAAAAACATAACTTGTGGCAATATTGTTGTGTATATGAACATTATAGAAAAGGTATTTGTTCAGCAGAAAACGATTGATAAAAAAATGGCAAATTACTTTTGGTAATAAAGTACGTTTTTGTGGCATTATATTTAAAGTAATTAAAAAAAATTGTATTGGATATATACATTAAATATTAAACAGAAATCCTTTAAAACTTTTCATATCGAAATTATTTTCATCGAATTGTCTTAAAAAACTTTTTTTTATTTTTTACAACTTAATCCTTTTAAAACTTAAACCAGGCATGGAAAATTTGAATTTGAATATAGAATAGACTATAAACTAGACTATAGAATAGACTATAGACTAGACTATAGACTAGACTATAGACTAGACTATAGACTAGACTATAGACTAGACTATAGACTAGACTATAGAC
>NW_025809244.1:0-2172 GCF_022045245.1 Lucilia cuprina
GAACTAGAACAGAACTAGAACAGAACTAGAACAGAACTAGAACAGAACTAGAACAGAACTAGAACAGAACTAGAACAGAACTAGAACAGAACTAGAACAAAACTAGGAGAGAACTAGAACAGAATAAGAAAAGAACTAGAATGGAACTAGAGCAGAACTAAAATAGAACTAGAACAGAATTAGATATGAAATCGTTTGAAATCAAACACTCGTATTTTCAAAACGTGTACTTTGAGTTCAAAAGTAAAAAATCCGTTCTTTAAAAGTAACACCCGTTAAGCATGCATACAAAACGAGGACCTACATATAGTCATCCTCCTACATTCGTTTATATCATTTCGTATTCCAACGACTATGGATGGATGAATATCTATGTATAGACGAATGACTGTATGAATAATGTATGTATGTATGTACCGGTATGTATGATGAGATAAATGTTTGTATCTTAACGTACAAACAAACCAACTTACACTTGAGCTATTCCTTTGATGATTATGATACATAGTTTTAACATTTTGTTTATACCGACTTAAAATCGTGATGTTATTGTTGTAGTTGTTTGTTTAAAAACATACATATATAATAGATGTGTTAATACATATATACATAATACATACATATATTTGGGGATACAAAAGAATATATAAAGGGTGTTCAAAACTTTAAGCAAAATCTAAACTTAATAGAAAACATTGAGCTCTTATGGCTATATTTATAAAACAAGACAAAATTTACCCCGTTATTATAGACAACTAGTGTTCGTGAATTTTGGTTTACCCTTTATATATATAAAAAAAAACATATTTATTGTAAACTTATCCCTTATTGTAATCTCTTACACAACCAGTCTGTGTATTTAAAAATGTATTAACAGCAACAAATACAACTCATTAGGAAGACCAAAAGGAATCAAAGAAGAAAACACGAAACGTTTAATTAACAAGACAAGGAATTAAGATGAATTCGAATAAAAGAAAACCCCACAATTATCCTCAAACATCACAAACATCACATTCATGAAGACGAAAAGATAGAGTGTGATGAATATATTTTAAAGTGTATTTAAACAGAAACACGATATGTTAAACTATTTAGTAAACAAATCAAATAATTGTACAGTTTTAAATCACATTTAAACCATTTTTAAATAAATGTCTTTTATATGAGAAATTACAATGAAAATGTTCGTTCAATTAATTGGCGACGGTCTCACACGTTGTTTGTTTTGTGACAGTACGACTGACCTTAAACTTTAATCTGGAAAAAATTATTTCTGATGTCATATTAGTCATAAGTCAGGAATACTTATCTGATTTTTATCATCTGCTGCATATATAACCTAATATATATGAATACAGCTTACGATTTTCTAAAGCATCTAAAGGATACGCAATAAACCAGAACCGAATAATATACTGTCAAGACCGATTATGTAATACTTTACACTAATATAGAGTCAGTTTTGGAGGTAGGCATAATACTTGCAGAACAGAACTAGAACGGAAAAAACAGAACTAGAACAAAACTAGAACAGAACAACAACATAACAAGAACAGAACTAGAACTGAACTGGAACAGAACTAGAACATAACTAGAACATAACTAGAACAGAACTAGAACAGAACTAGAACAGAACTAGAACAGAACTAGAACAGAACTAGAACAGAACTAGAACAGAACTAGAACAGAACTAGAACAGAACTAGAACAGAACTAGAACAGAACTAGAACAGAACTAGAACAGAACTAGAACAGAACTAGAACAGAACTAGAACAGAACTAGAACAGAACTAGAACAGAACTAGAACAGAACTAGAACAGAACTAGAACAGAACTAGAACAGAACTAGAACAGAACTAGAACAGAACTAGAACAAAACTAGAACTGAACTAGAACAGAACTAGAACAGAACTAGAACAGAACTAGAACTAGAACTAGAACTGAACTAGAACTGAACTAGAACAGAACTAGAACAGAACTAGAATGGAACTACAACAGAACTACAACAGAACTACAACATAACTACAACAGAACTACAACAGAACTACAACAGAACTACAACAGAACTAGAACAGAAGTAGAACAGAACTACAACAGAACTAGAACAGAACTAGAACAGAACTAGAACAGAACTAGAACAGAACTAGAACAGAACTAGAACAGAACTAGA
>NW_025809245.1:0-1833 GCF_022045245.1 Lucilia cuprina
AGACTAGACTATAGACTAGACTATAGACTAGACTATAGACTAGACTATAGACTAGACTATAGACTAGACTATAGACTAGACTATAGACTAGACTATAGACCAGAGTAGCATTAAAGTGTAATCATTCTTCATCTATAGTCGCAACAGAATTTCCAACAATATTCCTATGTTTATTGACGATTATAGTTTCCTGTATATTTTTCGTATTTTAGATATTGTTGTAATTTTTCTCTATCACTCTGTTACATTGGCAACAGCTCGTTTTAATTTTTATACCAGTTAACTAACTAAAGTTATATTATATTAACACCTGGTCTCTATTTAAGTAATTTTATTTTGCACTTGTTTTCCGTTCCCTCCCTATTCTATTTGTACACTTCCTCTAGCAGTATTTTAAACTAAAATAAATTTTGTACTTTATGAAGCAACAATATTTTGAATAGTTGTTGGTAGCGATTTGCCTTTACTAAAGCTCTGACACTAATTTGTTGCTGATATTGATTGTCATATTAACAGCAAAATTTTTTGCTATTCTTATTCCGTTTTCCAGAAAATGAGGGATTTTTTGGCATCACTGCTCTTTGACAATATTTTTCTATAACAGCAGGATATCAAAATTTCCTTTCCGTTTGTAACTTCCTTCTTCGCAAACTCTTTACAAAATAAAACTTTAAATTTGACTGGAAAGTTTTTGCAAACGTAACGAACGACCAGGCGAATAGAAGGAAACAAAAAAAAAACACTTATTGTTGACAAATGTACCAAAAAAGTTATTATTAATAATAAATTTTCCTGGTACAAAGAAATAAGGAAACACAAAGTTTCTCTTCCATTTGGACTTCAGTTTACTTGGTGGAGGGGATATTTATGTTTATTAAGTGTTTTTCATGCAAAATAGAAAATAAAATTTAAAAAGGATAAAAATTGCTTTAGGAATTTTATAAACAAATTAAATTTATAATGTTGATGTGGAAAAATGAAGTTAAAATTTATTTGTTTTATATTTTCAGTTATACGTTTTACTATTTGCTTAACAACAAGTTGGGGAAAGTTTATGGTTCAGAGGACTTAACTCATGCATAAATTTATCTAAGGCGAGGGGTAAGTTACAAGAAATTGTATATAAAAGATTAAACGCCTGTAATCTATATTCTTGATTGAACTATGGACTAGAGAAGACTCCCCTGGACTAGAATATAAAAAGATTATAGATACGACTATAGACTAGTCTTCAGACAAATCTCTCCACTAGACTAGTCTTCAGACAAAACTCTACACTAGACTATAGACAGGGTAGTAGGATGGACTATATAATATACAATAAACTAGGTAATGGACTAGACAATAGCCTATAAAAAAGATTAGACTATAGAATAGGTCAAGATTGTAGATAACATTATAGACTAAGCAATAAACTAGACTACAGACAAAACCGAAGACTATACTCTACACTAGATATTATACAAAATTATTGAGTAGACTATAGACTAGATTATAGACTAAACTACACACTAGACTATAGAGTAGAATATAGACAAGACTATGTACTTTAAGCTATAGACTAGACTATAGACTTTACTATATACTAGACTATAAACCAGACTATAAATTACACTATGGACTAGAATACACACTAGACTTAAGACTAGGCTATAGCCTATACAATAGAGTAGGCTACAGACTAGATCATAGACTTCACTACAGACTAGACTGTAGACTAGACTATAGACTATAGACTAGACTATAGACTAGACTACTGACTAGACTATAGACTAGACTATAGACTAGACTATAGACTAGACTATAGACTAGACTATAGACTAGACTATAGAC
>NW_025809246.1:0-2813 GCF_022045245.1 Lucilia cuprina
AGTCTAGTCTATAGTCTAGTCTATAGTCTAGTCTATAGTCTAGTCTATAGTTTAGTCTATAGTCTAGTCTATAGTCTAGTCTATAGTCTATTCTATAGTCTAGTCTATTGTGTAGTTAATAGTCTAGTCAATAGTATAGTCTATAGTCTAGTTTATAGTCTAGTCTATTGTGCAGTTTATAGTCTAGTCAATAGTGTAGTCTATTGTCTAGTCAATAGTATACTCTATTGTCTAGTCTATAGTCTAGTCAATAGTATAGTCTATTGTCTTGTCTACAGTATAGTCAATAGTGTAGTCTATTGTCTAGTCTTTAGTCTAGTGTATAATCTAGACTATAGTCTACTCTACAATCTACAGAATAGTATACAGCTTAGTCTATAATTTAATCTATAATCAATTCTATGGTCTAGTCTATAGTCTAGTCTTTAGTCTAGTCTATATTCAAGTCTTAAGTCTATTCTATAGTTTTATCTATAGTCTACTCTATCGTATAGTCTGTAGTCTTGTCATTAGTCTATTCTATAGTATAGTAAATGCTCCAGTCTGTTCTATAGTCTAATATATCGTCTGGTTTATAATCTACAGTAACAAACAAACTAACTAACTAAATAACTAACAATCGAACTTTTGTAAAATATTTGAAACTTGGAAATGTTGCTATCAAACTGCACTTTTTATTTATAAACAATTTATGCCAAAAAATAAATTGTTTATTTCATACACTTGTTTAGAAACAATTACAAATAATATGAAATAAAGAAAGATGTTTTCAAACAATCTCAAATCTAAAATATGTGAAAATTGTAGTTGTTGCGTTAAAATAATTAAGAATAAAATTTATTTGTGAAGCCCGTAAACAGTTCAGTTTGTACATCTCAAGTAGTGTAAATACTGGCAATGTAACCCAAATACGAAAAGAACAGCATCTAATTGGGTCAACAATCACACATTATAAAAAATAAATAAAAAAAAGATTTTTTTATTATTATTTATTTACAGTTGATGTAAATATAAAATAATACTTGTAATAAAAAAAAAGAAACTTGTAAAGTTGATTATTTATTTTATTTTATATTTTTTTTTTGGAAACTGATAACAATAATATTTTTGGAGCATTTTATTTTATTATATTTTCTTTTTTTTTGGTGGAACACAAGATAAGATTTGGAATTGAAAAAAATAAAATATAATAACGAAGTTGTTGTGTTTTCTTTAAAGATGTTTTTTATAGCGATTTTTGTTAATGACTGACTTTCTTGTGTTTGAAAAATTGTTAAAAAATGAAATTATTTCAAGTTTATGGGAATTTAAAATGCAAATTATTGTTTGTATTTTTAAATACTTTACATATATTTTAGTTTGTATTTTTTTGTTTATTTGGTATTCATTTTGTTAAAACAAAATTGTCTATAAATATTACATCATTTTATGGAGTTGTTTTTTATTACATAATTGTTTTTTGTTTTTTTATTTAAATTTTTCTGTTTTATTAACAAAATAGAAATGTTTTATGAATGTTATGCATGAATTGAAAAATAACTGTTTAAAAATAGCGTCTTCATATTATTAAAGAAAACAATTTAACGAAATCTATTTAAACTGTGATTCAAGTATTTTTTTTATAAAAAGAAAATTAACCACGAAAAAAAAGACTAAACTATAAACTAGACTACAGACTAGACATCAGACTAGACTAGAGACTAGACTATAGAGTAGACTATAGACTAGACTATAGACTAGACTATGGACTAGACTATAGACTAGACTATAGACTAGACTATGGACTACACTATAGACTCGACTATAGACTAGAGTATAGACTAGAGTATAGACTAGACTATACACTAGACTATACACTAATTTATAGACTAGACTTTAAACTAGACTATAGACTAGACTATAGACTAGACTACAGACTAGACTATAGACTAGACTACATACTAGACTATAGACTAGACTACAGACTAGACTATAGACTAGACTATAGACTAGACTATAGACTAGGCTATAGACTAGACTATAGACTAGACTATAGACTAGGCTATAGACTAGACTATAGACTAGACTATAGACTAGGCTATAGACTAGACTATAGACTAGACTATAGACTAGACTATAGACTAGACTATAGACTAGACTATAGACTAGAATATAGACTAGACTATAGACTAGACTATAGACTAGACTATAGACTAGACTATAGACTAGACTATAGACTAAACTATAGACTAGACTATAGACTAAACTATAGACTAAACTATAGACTAAACTATAGACTAGACTATAGACTAGACTAGACCATAGACTAGACTATAGACTAGACTATAGACTAGATTATAGATTAGACTATAGACTAGACTATAAAAGAGACTTAAGAATAGACTATAGGCTAGATTATAGACTAGACTCTAGACTAGGCTATAAACTAGATTATAGATGTAGACTATAGGCTAGACTATAAACTAGACTATAGACTAGACTATAGATAGGACTATAGACTAGACAATACTATAGACTATACTACATTATAGACTAGAATGTAGAATAGACTATAGGCTAGACTATATATTAGACTCTAGACTTGGCTATAAACTAGATTATAGATATAGACTAAAGACTAGAATATAGACTATACTATAGACTAGACTGTAGACTAGACTATAGGCTAGACATTAGACTAGACTATAGACTAGACTATAGACTACACTATAGACTAGACTATAGACTAGACTATAGACTAGTCTATAGACTAGACTATAGACTAGACTATAGACTAGACTATAGACTAGACTAAAGACTAGACTATAGACTAG
>NW_025809247.1:0-1737 GCF_022045245.1 Lucilia cuprina
ACTAGAATAGAACTAGAACAGAACTAGAACAGAACTAGAACAGAACTAGAACAGAACTAGAACAGAACTAGAACAGAACTAGAACAGAACCAGAACAGAACCAGAACACAACTAGAACTAGAACAGTGTAATAACGAGGGGTAAATTGAAAAGTAAACTTTTACACTTAAGTTTTCTTTGAAATCTCAACAACATTTGAACTTATTAAAAGCTTTTGGACAACATTTCCGAAAGAACTAATACTTCCCGCTCCTCATTTCACAAAATACATGAAACTTTTTTATTTTTCTTTTGTCATAGTTGTTGTGTTATACTTATTACAAAAAATAGTTAAAAATAGTTGTCTTTATGTTGGAAAAACTATTAAAGATAAAGTTTATTTTACTTTTCTAAGCACCAACAGTTGTTTTGGGCAAGTTATGGCAAAACAATTTGAAATTATTATAAAAGAAAGTTATTGCAAAATTATTGCATAGATTGATACTTTTTGATTTATTACTTGAAAAAATTGAGCTTAAATAAGGCAACAGTTAGAAAAAGTTTTTGGTTTGAAATATTTATTGTTTTAGAAGCCTTTGTGCTAGGCAATGATTTTTGGACCAGTTTTTTATAGAGCGTTAGTAAAGCAATTTTTGTTTAAATTTTCTTGTTATTAACGAGTTTTAAAATTTATTAAATTTTTTCAAACAATTCGATTTCAACCGATTTGTTTATTTTATTGTGTTATAACGTCTGACAAATAAACCAAAAGTTTTACTAATTATTTCTGTTTGTTTTTCTCTTTGTTCCCTTCTAGTCAAACTCTTTTTCTCTCTATTGCATGAAACCAGGGATTTTATGACATTGTACTAAAAACTCTGCAAGCCAGTCTGTATGTTTGGATTCTCGTAATGTTTATACAAAAATTTAATTAAAAAAATTGTTACTGGAAAATAAAAACTACAATGAAAATAAACTTAAACACATACTAGCATAAGTACCAATAGTACAATATACATAGATACATAAAATTTTATTTTTGTATTTTTGATTCTTATATGTTGAGTTTTTATATTTTCATGTCGTTGCACTTGTATTATAGCAAAAGTAATATGGAAAAAATTAAATTTAACAGCAAAATGAAAACCCGAAAAGCAAACAATATAAATCGGGTTTTAACTGACATTTATAACAAGTATTTTATAACAAGTATTTGAAAAAACCCACACGCACATGTAAATACCAACACTCAATATATAACACACGCCTGCACACAAACACTCATATATGAAAACATCCATCACTACATTACATATTTATCATGACAAATAATTGTATAGGATTTAGTACCGATATGTTTTAGAATATAAATTAATGAGTTATTTTACAGCCGATTTTAAATGTGTGTAAAAAAATAAAAAAAAACATAAATAATTAAAAAGTGTTTGTTTATATTGTACATAGTGCTTTGTTTCTAAAGAGCATTTTACTTGTAAGACTTTACTTGCAAAACATAATTATTTAAATGGCAATATAAGGATGTAAAAAATTTCAAAACTTTTGCATACTTTTGAGGTTTAATTTTTGATGACAATTTACAAGAATTAATAAAGAGGAATGAACTAGAACTCGACTAAACCTAAACCAGATTGGTTCAGCTCTAGTTCAGTTCTAGTTCAGTTCTAGTTCAGTTCTAGTTCAGTTCTAGTTCAGTTCTAGTTCAGTTCTAGTTCAGTTCTAGTTCAGTTCTAGTTCAGT
>NW_025809248.1:0-2824 GCF_022045245.1 Lucilia cuprina
AGTTCTAGTTCAGTTCTAGTTCAGTTCTAGTTCAGTTCTAGTTCAGTTCTAGTTCAGTTCTAGTTCAGTTTTAGTTCAGTTCTAGTTCAATTCTTGTTCAGTTCTAGTATATACTACAACATTTACAATTTTTTCCAAAATTCAAAATTTAAATTTGCCTAAAATGGCTTAAGCAACTAGAACTAATAAAACACGAAAAACGCTTAATGAAATCTGGCAGCACCAATTACACCTCTCTCTTGCTCTCTCAATTTTATGGAGTAAAGAAATGTTGCACAAACTATCCCAATATGTACATAATTTTACCCGTGTCTTTTGTAAATGTCAAGATGACCGAAAAAAATTCAATAGGAAAAACAAACAAACATTTTCACATCCGTTTTCCGCTTACAAAAATGCCTACTAATTAGCTACAATGTTGACAGCTTTTATAAAAAAAATAAACAAACGTCAGTAGTAAAATACTTATTTTTATTGTCATTCCAAAAAAGAGAAAGAAAAAGGAGCGAAAGACAAGTTTTTATTGCAATGAAAAAAAAACAAACAAACAAACAACCAACGAACCAGTCAGTGAGCCAACCAATCAACCCACCAACCAACACTACTGTTGCTGCTGCTCTCGCTTGTATACATACATACCATACAAACATACATACATATCTATGCAAACTTTAGCTAAAAATCATTCAGTATTTTCTCAGCATTTGACAATTTCACAATTTGTACGGACAAAAAGTAGCGTTTATTTTTATTTTTTTACTAAACAAAAAAAAAAAAAAAAAAAAAAAACTTAGAAAAGAAAAACATATTAAAAAATACAAGTACATATAGTTGAAATATTAATTTTGTTAAAAGCAAACTTTTTATATCTACATTAAGAAAAATATGTGCAAATTTTTTTTAATAAATTTGGGACAAAGCAATTAATTTACTGTAAAAACACAAAAAAAGAAGAGGTGAGGAGAAAAGAAATAAAAGAAGAAGAACCACATTCACTTAATCAACAACAAAAACAAATAGAGAAATAAGACAACGCACAAAAACAAAGCATTTTTTATTATTATTGGTGTTGTTGTTATTTACACTTATGTATTGTGCAAACATATAAACCGACCAACAAACAAACATACATCCATACAAAAATTAAACTACTACGTCGTCACTATTGGTGTTGCTGTCGTTTTTTCATTTGATACATTTTCATTAATTGTTCTTTATTGCAAAAAACAAACCGACAAACCCACGTTGCAACATAAATCTATTTAATCGGAAAAATTGTTAATGCGCGAGTGAGTGAGCTTAGAGACGGTTGGCAGTCATTTAATTCGAATTTTTCCTTAATAAATTTACAAAAAAGAGTAATAAAAATAAAAAAACGAAATTAAATAAAAAGTAAACAAAACTTATATTAATAAAGTGTAGTGAAGTGTGTGCTGTCTGTCTAGTCTAAAAGTCTATTAAAATTACAAAAAAGGAATAAAATTAAAAAATATATATATTTAAGAATATTAAAGTTTTTCATTTTACTTAAGTGCTAGTAACTTTGATTGGTTTTCAATTAAAATGCAAAGTTATGGTGATGCACGCTTTCGAAGCTATGGCTTCGATACCGACATGGAAATGGATACAGAAGTAGAATCTCAAAATGTTGCTGCTGTTGTCAAATCCAAATCAAGTAAGTTTTCTTTCTACAATATTCTATAGCGATTTCTACAAATTATTTATTTTGCTTCATGTTGTTGTTGGTTTTGTTGTTGCTGCTGCGGTTATTGTTTTTATCCGTGTACGCATGGAAAAGAAAATGTTGCCAGATGTTGTGGGATGTTCTTTTAAAAAAGGAAGTGGGATTTTTTTTAGATTTAAGTAAAAGGGGTGTGTAGAGGATGTTTTAAGCAAACATTTATAATTTTTATTAATAAATTTTTATGGCTCAATTAATAATTTATATGCAGATAATAAAAATTTACTTGTTTTGTATAAAAATTAATAAAATTTTTGTACATATTGTGTTATGAAAGTATTTTCTTTTTAAATATTTATTAAATATGTACTCGAATAAATTAAAAATAGTAATTAAACATTTCAGAAGAAAATCTGAAAAATGAAATTATTAGAAAATTTATATAAAAGGGTTTCTTTTGTTAATTTTTTTTATAAAAAAAATATACATTTTTAGCTTTCCTGCAAGAAATCACTCTGACGACATTGTTGAAGAAAGTAGTCTATTAAAAAGTAGGGTTCTTTGAAACAATTAAAGCCGACATTCCTTTCGGTTTAATGTGAAATTTTTGAGATTTCATAAATTATTCCTTTAATGCGCATACATAGATAAAAGATTTTCTGGCAACATAAAACGTGACGTATTCACTCTTGTACCTTAATTACACATTATATTTCTCTAATCCTGATGTTGTATTTTTGTCGGCGTTCTAATTTCTATGTAATCGTTATCGATTATTACACACATTTCGACGTTCGTGTCTTTACATAAAAATGTTGCCAAATATTAGAATTAATTTTTTTATACTTTCTACGTAGCATGTATTTTGTTGTCGTTTCTTTGTACATACATATATAGAATTAGGACAATTGCTTTGTTTAGGAGGTACTTTCGTATCAAAAAATAAAGAAGAAATACACATGTAAATACAGTTTGTGAAATTTGTAAACGTACACTCAAATATGTTCTGTCGTTTCTATAGTATAATCTCTCTTTCTCTCTAGTCTATAGTCTAGTCTATAGTCTAGTCTATAGTCTAGTCTATAGTCTAGTCTATAGTCTAGTCTATAGTCTAGTCTATAGTCTAGTCTATAGTCTAGTCTA
>NW_025809249.1:0-1106 GCF_022045245.1 Lucilia cuprina
TTGTCTTAATGTGTAAGTGGGGATGTGACGGTTTATCAGCACTTCCAGAATACAAACAAGCTTTTGGAAGTCGGACATTAGCAGACTACAAAAGTGTATTTATGTCATCATTAGTGCCATTGCGTATTCGTTCATATTCCCTTAATCCATCATCGTCAAGCATCGGAAATTCATTTGAAGATATATGGATCAATACAACTCCGGGTTCAAAAAATTTTTGTAGACCCATTGGATTTGAATATATAAAGGAGTCAAAGAAAACAACAAAAGATTTAGTGGAATATTTAAAAGATGAAATAAATGCACTGGAGCCCATTTGCATAAAAATAAAGGAATTCTCTATTAACGTATCATATCAGCTAAGCTTAACAATGATTGATGGAAAGGTCAGCAATGCCATATCAGAAACTTCTTCCTTCTAGAGATGCTCAATATGTAATGAGAAAAAGTCGCAATTCTCAAATATAAACAAAAGCAGAAGTATTAATGAAGAAGTCCTGTCTTTCCGAATTTCACCACTTCATGCCAGAATACGATTTTTGGATTACTTTTTACACATAGCATACGACCTCAAATATAGAAGTGTGCCAGAGAATCTTACTAAATCAACAAAAAATAATGAGGAATTGAAAGAACTGAGAGCTGCGGAAAAAGCAGAATCCAAGAAGAATTTAAAGTTCAGATGGGATTAAACATCGACAAACCACTTCCAAGTTGCGGTAGTACAAATGACGGTATTACGGCGAGATGGTTTTTTCGTGATTTTGAAATTACTTCAAAAATAACTGGAATCGACAAGGAGTTGCTTCGAAGAGTTAACACTATTTTAATGGCACTGAATAGTAAACATAAAATTAATGGAAATCGATTTGGGGAATATACATCTGAAATTTCTAAATTACTTGTATCTCTGTATCCATGGAGGGAACTAACACCAACAGTACAAAAAGTATTGTGTCATGGTCAAATAATAATTGAATCGAATATTCTTCCAGAAATAACAGAAGAAGCCCAGGAAGCGAGGAATCGAGATTTTAAGCATGTTCAACTTTTCAGCTCAAGAAAATGCTCCAGGCAATCACAGAATGAAGATATTTTTAATAGTT
>NW_025809250.1:0-1944 GCF_022045245.1 Lucilia cuprina
CCTAAAAGCGCTTTAACCGTATTTAAAGAGCATTATCAATTTGTGTTGAACAAAATTATATATGTATTTGTATTTTGAAAATCTCTAAATCTTTCACACACATACATATATGCAAATTACTAAATTTACGTTCAATAAATCTTGGAATTGTAAAAGATTTAATATTTGGGATTTTTTCTATTAAAGACATGAGAAAACTTATTTCTACAAATATTTGATCAATTAGAAAAGTAATAACATAAAAGTAGCTGGTGGAGGGTATTTAAGATTCGGCACAGCCGAATATAGCACTCTAACTTGTTTAATATTCCAATATTCACTCGAGCGCTCCTGGGCCCATAACCTATTGAATTTTTCCCAGGAGAATTAAAACACGACGTTTCAAGTTTAAAAGTTTATTACGACTAAAAGATTTCACAGTGTTCAAAGAATAAAAACAATATCATAAATAAAATATTAGTGTTGTAGAGCAGGATTGTATTCAAAATTCAATATCGTAACAAAAAAACATTTTTTTCTATTTTTCTCAATTTCACTATTTAGTTGACTTTCTTGATAAATTCTTTGAGAAAGTAGGAAAACTGTTGAAAGATAAAGATTTCGCAAAAATGAAACTGGCATTTTTGACGTATCTACAGTTTTTGTGATATCTAGTTTTATTATGAATCCTTTGAATTTAAAACATTTTCAAATTTATAGAAATTCAACTGTTTAGTATATTGAAAGATTTTGTAAAATTCACTGACCATCATTATTTAGTTGACTTTCTTTATAAATTCTTTGAAAAAATTGGGAAAATGTAAAAAAATATAGTATAGTAAATTGAAATATTTTGTAAATTTCACTATGTAGTTGACTTTCTTTATAAAATCTTTGAGAAAGTAGGAAAATTTTAAAAAATAAAGATTTCGCAAAAATGAAACTGGCATTTTTGAGTTATCCACAGGTTTTGTGATATCTAATAAAATCGATAAGAAAATTTAAAAAAATACCTAAATGCAGTAATTCTTGCACATTTTTAAAATTTTCTCAAGTTTTTATGAAACCTTGAATTTCAACAATTTTCTAATATAAAGAAATTCAACTGTTTATTAAATTGAAAGAATTTGAGAAATATCTTAAACATATGTTTAATTTACATTTTATACTAGAGTTTTTGTGAAACTTGTACATTTTTCTAATTTTCTCAACGAAGTGTAAATATATCTAATTTTTTAGAGTTTTTATGAAACCTTTGAATATTTAAAGTTGTCTAAGTTGTTTCTAATATAAAGAAATTAAACTGTTTATTAAATTGAAAGAATTTGAGAAATCTCTCAAATATATGTTTAATTTTTTGTGAAACTTGTACATTTTTCTAATTTTCTCAACGAAGTGTAAATTATGTTAATTTTTTTAGAATTTTTATGAAAACATTGAATTTTAAAAGTTGTCTAATTTCTAGAAATTCAACTATTTAGTATAGTAAATTAAAATATTTTGCAAATTTCACTATTTAGTTGACTTTCTGGATAAAAATTGTATAATTTCTAGAAATTCAACTGTTTAGCATAGTAAATTGATATATTTTGCAAATTTCACTATTTAGTTGACTTTCTTGATAAATTCTTTGATTTCTACAGATTTTGAGAAATCAAGATTTTTTATGAATCCTTTGAATTTAAAACATTTTTTAATTTCTAGAAATTCAACAGAAAGATTTTATTAAAATTCACTGACCATCACTATTTAGTTGACTTTCTTGATAAATTCTTTGAAAAGATTGGGAAAATGTAAAAATATAAAGATTTCGCAAAATAAAGCTGGCTTTTTGACTTATCTACAGTATTTGTGAAATCTAACAAGTTAGAGTGCTATATTCGGCTGTGCCGAATCTTAAATACCCTCCACCATCTACTTATATGTTATTACTATTCTAATTGATGAAATATTTGTAGAAATAAG
>NW_025809251.1:0-1909 GCF_022045245.1 Lucilia cuprina
ACAATTTTGAGATATATATTGAAAAACACTTTTTTAAAAACTTTGTTCTACGAAAAACTGTACAGCAAAACATATTATTGGCCAAAATGTAAGAAATTGGACTAGCTAAAATAAAATATGCACCAAAATGTAGGGAATTGGACTAGCTACAACGTTTTATTCTTCGGCCCCAAATTAAAAAAAAAAAAACAATTTTGAGTGAAATATTGAAAAACACTTTCACAAAATAAAATATTTTGAGTTAAATGTTAAATACAACATCCAATACAACAACCCTTGTCAGAAGTCCAAAATTCGGCCCCAAACTCAAAAAACAATTTTGAGTGAAATATTGAAAAACACTTTTTTAAAAACTTTGTTCTACGAAAAACTGTACAGCAAAACATATTATTGACCAAAATGTAAGAAATTGGACTAGCTACAACGTACAATACAACAACCTTTGTCGGAAGGCCAGATTCGGTCCCAAACTCAAAAAACAATATTGAGTGAAATATTGGAAGACACATTTTTAAAAACTTTGTTTTATGAAAAACTTTAGAGCAAAAGATACTATACACCAAAATGTAAGGACATGGACTTGCTACAACGTCCAATATAACAACCTTTGTCAGAAGTCCAAATTCGGCCCCAAACTCAAAAAACAATTTTGAGATATATATTGAAAAACACCTTTTTAATGTGCTGTTTCCAGATACCGAGCGAGTAGTTTGAGCACAAATTTTACTTGTATTTTGTTATTGTAACAAAAACAAAATACAAGTAAAATTTTAACTCAAACTACTCACACGTTATCCAGAAACAACACATAAAACTTTGTTTTATGAAAAACTTTAGAGCAAAATATATTATACACCAAAATGTAGAGAATTGGACTAGCTACAACGTCCAATACATTAACCCTTGTCAGAAGTTCAAAATTCGGCCCAAACTCAAAAACCAATTTTGAGATATACATTGAAAAATACTTTTTTAAAAACTTTGTTCTACGAAGGCCAAATTCGGTCCCAAACTCAAAAACCAATTTTGAGATATATAAGTATTGAAAAACACTTTTTTAAAAACTTTGTTTTATGAAAAACTTTAGAGCAAAAGATATTATACACCAAAATGTAAGAAATTGGACTAGTTACAACGTCCAATACAACAACATTTGTCGGAAGTCCAAATTCGGCCCTAAAGTCAAAAAACAATTTTGAGATATATATTGAAAAACACTTTTTTAAAAACTTTGTTCTACGAAAAACTGTACAGCAAAACATATTATTGGCCAAAATGTAAGAAATTGGACTAGCTACAACGTACAATACAACAACCTTTGTCGGAAGGCCAAATTCGGTGCCAAACTCAAAAAACAATTTTGAGTGAAATATTGGAAAACACTTTTTTAAAAACTTTGTTTTATAAAAAACTTTAGAGCAAAAGATATTATACACCAAAATGTAAGGAATTGGACTTGCTACAACGTCCAATATAACCTTTGTCAGAAATCCAAATTCGGCCCCAAACTCAAAAAACAATTTTGAGTGAAATATTGAAAAACAATTTTTTAAAAATGTTGTTCTACGAAAAACTGTACAGCAAAACATATTATTGGCCAATATGTAAGAAATTGGACTAGCAACAACGTACAATACAACAACCTTTGTCGGAAGGCCAAATTCGGTCCCAAACTCAAAAAACAATTTTGAGTGAAATATTGGAAAACACTTTTTAAAAACTTTGTTTTATGAAAAACTTTAGAGCAAAAGATATTATACACCAAAATGTAAGGACATGGACTTGCTACAACGTCCAATATAACCTTTGTCAGAAGTCCAAATTCGGCCCCAAACTCAAAAAACAATTTTGAGATATATATTGAAAAACACCTTTTTAATGTGCTGTTTCCAGATACCGAGCGAGTAGT
>NW_025809252.1:0-2765 GCF_022045245.1 Lucilia cuprina
TTAGTTAGTTAGTTAGTTAGTTAGTTAGTTAGTTAGTTAGTTAGTTAGTTAGTTAGTTAGTTAGTTAGTTAGTTAGTTAGTTAGTTAGTTAGTTAGCTAGTTAGTTAGGTAGTTAGTTAGGTAGTTAGTTATTTAGTTAGTTAAATAGTTAGTTGGTTAGTTAGTTAGTTAGTAAGTTAGTGAGTTAGTAAGTTAGTAAGTTAGTAAGTTAGTAAGTTAGTAAGTTAGTAAGTTAGTAAGTTAGTAAGTTAGTAAGTTAGTAAGTTAGTAAGTTAGTAAGTTAGTAAGTTAGTAAGTTAGTAAGTTAGTAAATTAGTAAGTTAGTAAGTTAGTAATTTAGTAAGTTAGTAAGTTAGTAAGTTAGTAAGTTAGTAAGTTAGGAAGTTAGTAAGTTAGTAAGTTAGTAAGTTAGTAAGATAGTAAGTTAGTAAGTTAGTTAGTTATTAGTAATTAGTTACTTAGTAAGTAGGTTATTTAGTTAGTTAGTTAGATAGTTACTTAGTTAGTTCGTTAGTTCGTTAGTGCGTTAGTTCGTTAGTTAGTTAGTTATTAGTTACTTAGTTAGTAAGTAAGTAAGTTATTTAGTTAGTTAGTTAGTTAGTTAGTTAGTTAGTTAGTTAGTTATTTAGTTAGTTAGTTCGTTAGTTCGTTAGTTCGTTAGTTCGTTAGTTCGTTAGTTCGTTAGTTAGTTAGTTAGATAGTTAGATAGTTAGTTCGTTAGTTAGTTAGTTAGTTATTTAGTTATTTAGTTAGATAGTTACTTAGTTAGTTCGTTAGTTCGTTCGATAGTTAGTTAGTTAGTTTGTTAGTTAGTTAGTTAGTTAGTTAGTTAGTTAGCTAGTTAGTTAGGTAGTTAGTTAGTTAGGTAGTTAGTTAGTAACTAAGTAAGTTAGTTTCTTCTTATTAAATATCTTTTTGCTCTTAACTGTTTAAAACTTGTATTAAATGTTGTGTGGCGGCATTTTGTTCTTTGTATTCTATCCAAAAGCAAAGATGAAATACTAAAACAAAAAAAAACTACTTTAAACAAACCTATAATTAATTATTATTTGTTCTTCCTATTTTTGTTGTTTTTTCACAATTTCAAATTCATTGCGAGAATTGAACTCTTAATGATGTATGAATGTTTTGGTCTCTACTCTAGGCAATATGTGTTTAAATAACGATTAATATTTTTTAAAAATTTAAGGTACGAAAATAGTATTTGTTTTAGGCTGTAAATGTTTATTAATTAATGTTAGTGTAGTAGATTTGTTGCTTTTGTTGTGGATTTAATTATTTGTTAAAAAATTAACCTTTGATAGATGACTAAAACATATAACAGGTATTTTTTAAGTCAATATTTGTTAAATAAAAGCATTATTTAAAAAAAAAAATATTTCATTTTATCATTAGAATGCACAGTGGGGCAAATTGTAGTAAAAAGCTATATATAAAAAAGCTATATATCTTTAGTTGTCATCAATGAATTCTGTTTGTCAAACGGTTCATTCTGTTGTAGTAACAACTTTTAGTCTTTTAATTACCAAATTCAAAACTTTCTTTGATTTGTATTAAAGCCAATTTATTTCTTAACTCTTATAATATATTTATAAATCATTTCATAAATGTTCACAAACTTTTTATTTCGATGTAAAATTTTATAAATTATTTGGCGGTACATCCAAAGATTACAAAAAAAAAACAACAGTCGAAAACCGAAAAAATAGCAAAACCCTTCATTCTCTTAATCATCTACTTACTACACATTCATTCATATATTTAATCATTCAGTTTAAAACAACAACGAAATTAAAAAAAAATTCAGTAAATTAATAACCAATCTCAATTAACTTCAGACACAAAGATTAATTGATTGTTTTCTGCGTATTTATTTATTTATGTTTTATTTTATTTAATTATTTTTCATTTTGTTTTTATTTATTTTCTTTATTTTGTTTTTTGAAATACGACAAAAATTCATAAATTTTTACTTTTAAAAATCAGATACGAAATATAAAAATTAATTAGTTTTAAGGTCATGTAAAAAAAACACAACAAATACAACAGTAACAATAATAATATATTAACTCAAAAATTAATATTAATATTTTAAATATAATAAAAAACAACGAGCAAAATACACTGTAACAAAATTGTTTTAAGCTGATGCAATTTTAAACATTAGTGCGCTTGAAATACATATGAATTACGTTATTGTTGTTTTATGAAGAAAATAAATTATTGCAAGATTTTAATAATAATTTCTGTTGTTGCTGTTTGGATGAAATATTATTAATAAATTTTGTATTCGCAGAAATTGTCAACGGGTGGAATACATTGCGATGATTTTCTGAGAAGTTTCAAGAAATGTGTTTGTTAATTAAAATAAGAAGAACAGCAGTTTAGAAGGAAATTAATTAATGAAGGAAAATCACAGTGTTCTAACTAACTAACTAACTAACTAACTAACTAACTAACTAACTAACTAACTAACTAACTAACTAACTAACTAACTAACTAACTAATTAACTCACTAACTCACTAACTAACTAACTAGCTAACTAACTAACTAACTAACTAACTAACTAACTAACTAACTAACTAACTAACTAACTAACTAACTAACTAACTAACTAACATACAAACTAACAAACTAACAAACTAACAAACTAACATACAAACTAACAAACTAACAAACTAACAAACTAACAAACTAACAAACTAACAAACTAACAAACTAACAAACTAACAAACTAACAAACTAACAAACTAACAAACTAACA
>NW_025809253.1:0-1243 GCF_022045245.1 Lucilia cuprina
CGAGACTACCTCTGAAAATTTCATCAAAAAATGTTATATTAAATTAATATGTTCAAAATACACTATGGTGAAGGGTATATAAGATTCCGCACAGCCGAATATAGAACTCTTACTTGTTTTTCTCTTCTTTAGGGAATGAAGCAAAAATGTTTTAGCTACAGTTACAACAACGACTGCTGCAATAAAAGCAAGAGTTTTTTATTTTTTTCTTTTGGTTGCAAAAAACAAAAAAAACTATTGTTATGTAAAAAACAACCTAAAAATTTTACATTTTAAGTTGCATACCACTCAACTTTATGTATATATACGTTCATATATGTGTGTGTGTATAATGGCAAATTGTAACAACTTGTCTAAAAACCTTTTTGATAAACTATTAGATACTTTTTTTTGTACTTTAGATGTTGCTTTTTTTATTTTTCTATACTAAAAGACAAATTTAACTTAAAGTTAATGCTTAGTTTCGTTTTTTGTGATTTCTTGAAAAAAAAGCTTTTCATTTCTATTGAAGCGAGTATAATGCTGTAGAGAGTTGAAAAAAGGAAATGAACTATTTTTAGTTTAGAATTTTGACATTTCTTTCTTGTTACAAGGTTATTGGTTAAGTAAATTTACATATGAGTACCTTGACATTAACTATGTTAATGAGCATTCTTTAGTCGGAAATAAAGTATTAAAGAAATTTTAAAAAACTGTTCATTGCTGATGATGCCAAATTTATCTCAACTATTAGGAGCAATATTCGAGACATATTTTATATATATGTATTTTTAAAAATGATATCTTTTTAATGAACTCAAAGGAAAGTTTTCTTTATAAGAACAAAATAAAAAAAATATTTTAAATTCAAAAGAAACAATTATAAAATAAAAACAATTTTAATAAATTTAATTACCATAATGTCAATATTTATTGAGATTGTTGTTTGCTATTGGTGATGGTGGTTGTTTGTTTATAATAATGAGAGAGAACTAAAGTAAAAAGCGAAGAGGCAGAATAAAGGAATAATTAACGAGCAAGAAGATATTAGTGGTCTGGCCAGAAAATACGATAACCTACAGCGATGCAAAGCAATTTATGGTATTGCAAAATTATCAATTCTTTATCTAGTTAGTTAGTAATTTAGTAGGTTAGAAAGTTAGTATGTTAGTAAGTTAGTAAGTTAGTAAGTTAGTAAGTTAGTAAGTTAGTAAGTTAGTAAGTTAGTAAGTTAGTAAGTTAGTAAGTTAGTAAGTTAGTAAGT
>NW_025809254.1:0-1703 GCF_022045245.1 Lucilia cuprina
AGTTCTGTTCTAGTTCTGTTCTAGTTCTGTTCTAGTTCTGTTCTAGTTCTGTTCTAGTTCTGTTCTAGTTCTGTTCTAGTTCTGTTCTAGTTCTGTTCTAGTTCATTCTAGTTCAGCTTTCCATCAAAAAGTATAAATTTAAAATATTTCATATTTTATTAACAAATTCCCTAAAAGTCTCAGCTGTTTTAATAACTTGTCTAATCTTTGTATAACATTTATTGTGCCTTTTAATCCCTGTTAAACATTCTTTTTAATTATGTTTATATATTTAAAAAAAAAATAAAAAAAACTTTTTTATTTTTAATCTATGAAAAACCTAACATTCATATTAATACCATAAAATATCTACAACATTAATATTAACGATGCCTTAAAGTAGGCAGAGTATAAAATGATTCAAGTCAAAGACAAACAAACACATCACTAGAATGTAAAGTAGTATTAAAGGGGCGTGGGTGTCGTTAAAGCTTTGATGAGTTGAATGGGAAGAGGATAAAAAAATCTAGAAAAGTAAACAAAACATCAATTTTCAAGAGATATCAAGTAATGGGAGAACAGAAAAGTAAATAAAATACTGTTTAAAAGGAATCGAAAGAAAAATGTATGTATGGCAATGGTCAAACAACTAAATGTAAAATTGTATATCTTTTGATGACATTTAAGGTTTTAAGTATAATTTTCCATAAAATGAAATAAAAAGAAAGAGTATCACTTACATTTAAGGATGTTATTTTTCTCTTTGTATTTTTTTAGGGATTTCTTTATGTCTGTGTATTAGAGAAGTATTTTGTTTAGTATTTACTTAAGACTTGTAATATATATTTTTTAAAAAATGTCTTACATATAAAAAGGATATGTATAAACAAGTATTAGCTTTTGTATAGCTGCGTATGTGTAATATATTGAGTCTTAATTTCCGCTTTACTGTGCAATTTTTTTTATTATATGTACAAGCAAATATACTCTTGTATGCTTTGTTTGTTTCTTTTATCAATTTCTTTTCCTTAGTTTATTAGTGTATGAATGTATGTATGTATGTGTCTGGGGGAGAGCTCTCAAATAACTAAGTCACTGTGATATGTTTGTTATTTTAATTGCTGTTTTCAGGAAGTTTATTTTCTAGCTTTATTTATAGGATTTTATATAGATTTCGTTCTGTCTTTTTCATGAAATGCCTTTCTTTTATCTTAAGAAAAAAACAAGCAAGGAAATAAAATTTTCCAAAAAGTACAAAATAACTTGCAAGAAATATATTTAAAAGCTAAAAAAGACATTAAATTTATTATGTATCAAATTGAATTTTATTTCTCGTTTTTATCTGTCTTTAGAGGAAGTTTTTTTAAAATTTAAAATGTTAATCTAAAGAGCATAAAAAATTTAATTATATGTTAAGACACCTCATAAAAATCGTTGAGGCTTTAAAGTAGATTTACAAAATATAGTAAAAGAAAATTAAATTACTTACGACTGTAAAACTTGCATAAAGAAGAAAATCTGAAAGGAATAAAAAAATGTTAGAGATTTTAAAAAACAGATTATTATATTTAACTTAACTTCATATATGAAGTTCAAATCTAGTTAAGTTCTAGGTTAGTTCAAGTTCAGTTCTAGTTCTGTTCTAGTTCAGTTCTAGTTCAGTTCTAGTTCAGTTCTAGTTCAGTTCTAGTTCAGTTCTAGTTCAGTTCTAGTTCAGTTCTAGT
>NW_025809255.1:0-2050 GCF_022045245.1 Lucilia cuprina
TATAGTCTAGTCTATAGTCTAGTCTATAGTCTAGTCTATAGTCTAGTCTATAGTCTAGTCTATAGTCTAGTGTATAGTCTAGTCTATAGTCTAGTCTATAGTCTATTCAATAGTCTAGTCTATAGTCTAGTATATAAGTTGGTCTATAGTCTATAGAAATTTTTCTATTGTAAGCTTTTTCCTTGTGTGAACAATTTTCTATAGAAAACTCTTTTATAGAAAAATTGTGTCTTTTGAAAAAAATATCCAAATTTTCTACTTTGTTTAAAAAACTTTTTAAATTTAATAAAAAAATTGTTTCTTTAAATTTTCTAAAAACAAATTATTTTCTTTGTTTGTTAGTTCTGTTGATTTTTTGTATTTTTCTTAACAACATTTTTTCCACAACTTTATTACTGACACATCATAAAAATGCAGCACCAGCATTTCTAAAACAGCATCTGTAGATTATTGTGTAAATGCAGCAAAAATCTGAACAAAATTCTTTGGCATTTCAAACATTTTTTGTAGCCGTTTCTTATGAACTAAAGCTGAATATTTGCCACCCATACTTTAGCATATTTTGTTAATATTTTCCCAAGGAAAACAACGAATTTGAAATACAAAACAATAGGAGAAAATTTTTTATATTTTTTTGGCAACAGTTTATTTGTTAAATATTTTATTATATAGTTGGAAATAAAATGTTTGTCTGTCTGTCGGTGTGAGAATATTTGTAAATATTTGGAATATTATTTTGGAAAGCAAATAAGTTTAACACCTGTTTAGAACAGTGTTAGTTAGTATTAATATATTATTTGAATTTTTTGGCAAGGAATTTAGGGAGGAAATAAGTATAGTGGATGGAAGGATATTATGAAATATTTTAAAAATTTAAAATATTTTGAAGAAATTTTAAAGTATTAATAAGTTCAGTAACTCAATGTCAATGTCCCTTGTTCTCAAAAACAAAAAACCTTCCTTTTCTTTAAACAAAAAACCATAAAAAAAACTTTTTTTTCCAACCTCCCTTATTTGAAATTTATAGACTTCATTTGTTAGTAAAATAAAAATATTGTAACAAATGGTTTTGCGAAAAACAAAAAAAAAACCTTAAACCACAAGAATGTGTTTTTTTGTTAAAAATATTTTTCATACAAAATATTATAACGAGCCTTATAAAAAGAGTGTTTGTGTCATATGTTATAAATATGCTTAAATGCATTCAATTCACTCATACAGCAACAATGTAATCCTTTACAGGCTCATTATTATCGCCAACCAAATAATAGTAATAATAATAATAAAACAAAAAATACAACAACAGCAACAAAAATAAACTGTCCTCTACACTTACTAAAATTACCATTACCCCAACATATGTACATCCTATACATTCACATAACTATACTTTGTAACCAACCAGTCAGGCATAAATGTAAGCGACATCTCATTAACAATATGCGGTGATGGCCGCCAATGTTACTGATGCCACCAACTGTAAATTATTACATAGATATGTCCATATAGGATTTTAACATATATACTACATATATAGACTTATATAATGCAACATAATGTTTTTAAATATTTAATAGTCAAGTCCCCCTATTCACACACATTATCTCTAACCACAATTATTTATATTGCTCTATATACCATAGTTGCTGCCGTGGTAGTCAGAGAATCCATTATTATTTTGTTAAATATAATGAATATACGTTGCCTTTTAACACCCTACCGTTTAGATGGGCCTTATACATATATTGTTTTTATTTGAAATTTTACTTGTTTTGACTTTAATACTTCTATGCCAGTGTATTTACCGGAAAAAATACACAATTTGATTTGAAAAAGCTATAGCAACTAAATAGTCATGATGAACTTTAACTAGAAAATAGATGAAGTTTTCAAAGTGTTGCCAAATATTAGAGTGAACCATATTGTCCAGTTGTAGCTTGTCCTAGATGTGTCCTAGTTGTATTCTGCTCTAGTTCTGTTCTAGTTCTGTTCTAGTTCTGTTCTAGTTCTGTTCTAGTTCTGTTCTAGTTCTGTTCTAGTTCTGTTCTAG
>NW_025809256.1:0-1527 GCF_022045245.1 Lucilia cuprina
CCTATTTCAAACAAAACAACCACAATTCGTTGAAATCATGAATAAAAACCACATTATTTAATAAGTAACAATATTTTTTCTCATTTGCTAATATAAATAATAATAATAATATTGAAACATTTGTTAAAATGATACTTATAATTTGTTAATGGTTGTTGAAGAATTTTAAATCCTATTTAGTAGCAATTTATAAACAATGGATCAATAAAAGTTAATAAATTTAAATAGAATATTTAAAATAAATGTGATTTGATTTTGTAAATATTAAAATTTCAGTAATGCAATATGATCATTGAAATTAAGTCTAGAATTAAAATGTTCGATAATTTACATTCCCCCTTTTGATGTTATTTAAATAACTCACTGTATTTAAAATGTACAATAATATTCCAGTAAAAATTTTAAAACTTTTCAATATTAAAAATGCTATTTTTAAACAAACATTCAACTTGCACAAAAATTGCTTTATGCGACAACAACAACAAAAACTATTAAATTATTGCCACTACTTCAATCTTTACATTTTTACATCCTCGTAACATGCTCATCATGACAATCTGTTACATGCAACATACCAATGCAATTTATGATTTATTAATGTATGAGTAGAGTAGAGCTTTTTTGTTTTACCAAAAAGGAGTATGAGTTCTAAACTAAAAATATTGTTAGAAATATAGACACACGGACGGACGTCAAAGTAGACTGATGATGATGAAATGATATAAACAATAGTTCATCGTCGTCATCATCATCATCACCAACTAGTCGTCACATGGAAAAAACTGAACAACTAAAATGAAGGATGTTTTATATGATGGATGTGTTACAACATCGTATGGAGTAGATGAGTTGTAGGAGGTTGAAGAAAAAAATATGAAAATGTTCTAAATATTCGTTATAGAGCTATAGATAGACTTTTTTTGCTGTTTTTTTTGTTTTAATTGAGGAGTGCTTTGTACGAGTAATTTGGTTCTGGCGATCATTAGTGCCCATTAAAGGGGTTCACGTGTCAGGCACATTAATTAAGAAATGATGGATAATAAGATGGAAAACTATATTTACGATAAACATACAATACATACATGTTTGTTATCAAATTTGTTACTTTTCAGTGGAAAAATTAAAATGATTTGAATGCAAGGAACATATTTTATTTAGGGATAACTAAAATTGATTTGAATTGAATAAAGAAAGAGTGAACAAGCTAAAAAACAATGATTATTATATATAACGAATGACTATATATTGGTCATACACCTACAAAAGAATATATATTCTGGGTTCTTATTAAACTTTAAGATCAAGCTATGTATGTCCGTTCTTTCGTCTGTCTGTTGAATATCACGATTGGGAAAAAGGTAGACAAACAAAATTTTTTACAAATATTCTCTTTTATTAAACAGTCTAGTAATAGTGTATTTATAGTCTAGTCATAGTCTAGTCATAGTCTAGACATAGTCTAGTCATAGTCTAGTCATAGTCTAGTCATAGTCTAGTCATAGTCTAGTCATAGTCTAGTCATAGTCT
>NW_025809257.1:0-3006 GCF_022045245.1 Lucilia cuprina
CCTCGGTTATATCGTTGGAGGAGGAATGCTAAAGACAGACAGAGGAAAAATCGAACCCATTTTAAATATAAATCCGCCAAAAACAGCAAAGAATGTACGAAAATTCCTGGGAACAGTAGGCTGGTATCGTAGATTCCTACATGACTTCTCTACCATCACAGGACCATTAACCGATACGCTAAAAAAGTCATCTAAGTTTGTCCTAAGTCCCGAAGCTAAAATAGCGTTCGACGAACTAAAGCAACGCTTGGTTTCCAGCCCAATACTTTCAAGTCCAGACTTTGAAAAAACCTTCTACGTGCAATGCGATGCATCGAACGTTGGAATAGGAGCAGTTCTATTTCAGAAGGATGTAGATGGTGGAGAGCACCCGATAGAATACTTTTCAAAAAACCTAAATAAGGCTCAGCAGAACATCGAATTGATGGATTTTACGGTCATAACAGATCATTCATCATTGAGATGGTTAATGAGACAACAGGACCTTAATGGACGACTGGCCAGGTGAAGCCTAAAGCTACAGGTATTCAAATTCAACATCAAACACCGAAAAGGCAGAAAAAATGTCGTTCCAGATATGCTATCCCGACTCGATATGGAAGAACTCCAATTGAAACAGAACAAAATACTGAACTTTGATTCCGAAGAGTTTAAAAATCCACAGTATACTTCTATAATGTAGCATCATATTGTAGTTTCAAGCAACCACATTATGGTTTCATGTAATCATATAATCGATTCATGTAATCATATTATTGTTTCAAGTAACCATATTATGGTTACATATTAAACATGATATGGTTAATCTTATGTGCTCGGCGTAAAATGTAATTTGTTAATTTTCTTTTAAACAAACACAAAACTTCCAAGCACTGATATTCCCATAAAAAATATATATCCACACTTTCAAGCCTATATAAACACAATATAATTTTTTATGGACCCTATTATATTTTTAGATAGTATTTATTTTTCACAATTATTTTAACAGTGCATTTGATTAACAATTTATTTAATCTGATCTAGTACGGATAAACCATACAACTGATATAAAAATGGCGATATCAAAATATTTTAAATAGTAAAAAAATATTTTAAATAGTAAAACGTGTAAAATCCTACCATTTAATGATTATTTGATAGTTTTAATTATTCTAAAGAATATAATATGTTTACATAATTATCATTATTTATTTGTTGTAAAAATAATTTTTTTTTAAAGAATCATTCTCAAATTTATAATTGTCATAAACATATAAATGTTTTCAGTAACTAAAATATAGATGAAGTTCAATAAAAATAATAATTGTTTGGTTATGACAACAAATTATTGTTACAAAAAACATAGAATAGTTTTCCTAACCATGCCGAACCATGTTTTTCCTCTGCGTGTATAAATAAATATATATATATATATAAATAAATAAATAAATAAATAAATAAATAAATAAATAAATAAATAAATAAATAAATAAATAAATAAATAAGTAAATAAATAAATAAATAAATAAATAAATAAATAAATAAATAAATAAATAAATAAGTAAATAAAATAAATTAATAAATAAAATAAATAAGTATATAAAAAAATGAATAAAATAAATAAATAACCAAATAAATAACTGAATAGTGAATTAAATAAATTAATTAATTAATTAATAGATAGATAAACAAAATAAATAACACAAGAAGAAATATGCAAGTAAATAAAATAAGATAAATTTGATCAATTAACAAAAAAATAATTCTAAATAAAATAACAAATTTCTAAACTCTTTACAAGTTTATTTTGATGATACTGTGTTATAAAATTAAAAATATTATAGTATTTATCTTGTATATTTTTTATAATAACTTTTGTTATTAATTGTTGATATAATTGATTTGAGGAGCAATTTCAAATCATATTAAGTATGGAACATTTTATAAAAAATGGAGTTGGTTATATAAAAATTTGGTTACATTTGTTTGCAACGCTGTATATATCCACAAAAAATATTATCAAAGTAATTTGAAGTATTTCTAAATATCCAAAGCAGGAAATTTATAAAAAATAAAACTGTAGAAATAATTATTATATTGTGAGCAAAAAATAAAATTCTAAACATGGTTATTATTTTGTGAGCAAAAAATAAAATTTTAAACATGCTTATTCTCTGAACGAAATATAAATTTTATTTTTAACATTAAATGTTATGGCCAGATATGATATTTTTTTCTGTTAAAATTTTAGCAAAAATCATTATTTGCGATCTCTGGTCCAAAGTATTATGATTTTGTTTATAAAGAATGGCTCCGTAAGTTATAAACTGAGACCATTGTTTTTTATTAATAAAAAACTCTGGAAAGTTTTAACGTATTTCATATTTATTTTAAAAGATTAACAAAATACGTGGCATTTAAATTCAGTTTTATAAATTCTTAAAATTTTAATATTGCTCATACATATACATATTTATATATGTCATATACACTCCACTATATATTAATAAGACCAAAATGATTTTTGTCATAAGTCGGAAATTATCTGTGCAGCAAAAATAAAACGAAGTACTTACAAAGAAAATTAACATTTTTCACTACTTCAAAAGTAACACTAAGTGAATTTTTTAACTTCCGTTGATTGATAAAAAATACAATTTTTATTTTCATAAGGTAGAATTGTTTGTTGATATTATCGTAAGGGGCCTAAAAAGAGTTATAGGTATATAGTTTTTAAAATATTGAAAACTTTGAGCATCTATTGTTCTTCAAAATCTATAATGTGAATTTTTTATACACAGTAAAAAGTTTGATTAAATCTGCTCGTAATTGGTGTGATTTTATGAAGAATGGATATTCATCCATGTTTGCTGATGTTTTCTTGATAAAGGTTTTGTTTTTCAGCATTTGAAATTCTATTATTTTATTATACAAAATAAAACAATAAAGGATTGCTATCTACTAAATATGGAAACAGATTAATAGATAATAGACTTAGTTAGCATTTTTTCATGAATATTGCAG
>NW_025809258.1:0-1571 GCF_022045245.1 Lucilia cuprina
ATGAGTTATTGAATTTAATGTTCATAGAAAAATAGTGTAATTAAAATATTGTGAATCTTAAGTAATAAAAAACAATATGACAGTGTTGTGTTAAAAATCAACTGTTAAAAAACATTTAAGAAGGTTTTCTTAATTGGCGAAGTGTGTTAAATATATACCAAAAAGTATAAGGAAGGATTATATAAATAAAATTAAAAAGTAAGTTGTCATATTAAAATACTATTTTAGGAATATGTTAACAACTCTTAACGGCTTCCATTTCCATTATTTTTAAAAAAGTATAATATGTTTAAGTAAAAATGTTTTTATATTAAATTTCGACTCTCTCTTAATTCGTTTAGGAGGTATAAGCATTTAAAGACGTTTTCAAGTTGAACATTTCGACTTTCATTTGATGAACATTGTATTTTTAACATATTTAGATTTATTTGAGTTAAATCTTAACTTTCAATATTTTTAAAACTATTTGCGCGTTTAGGTCTGGAATCATTATATTAAAATTAATACTACTGTTTTATACATAAATTATTTTTTTGACTTGGGTCACTCGACACGAAATTGCCCATATAAGATATTTAATATTGAAATCAGATGGTTTTAAACCCACCTTTTTAAATAAATACAATTTTATTAATTTTCATATAGCTTTGGATTTAATTATTCTAATTATAGGTACTTTTTTAGTTATTAACACCAGGTCTTTCTATGACCTATCATATGATACCAATATTCTTAATATTTAGCATGCCGTTCCCAAGTATTAGAAGAGAGCAAACAAAAAACAGTATAGCAATATTAGTGTCAAAAGCAATATCCCGTTTAGGGTCGTTAAGGTGTTTCTATCGTTAGTGACTGTAAATAATTTAAAAAATAATCCATGACTTAGTAATTTCAGATCTGAATAGACGGTTTAATTCCAAGTTATTGAAAAAATGTTCATGAAAGGTAATGTTTTTATTGATTCAAAACAATAAATAAATTTATTAATTTTTAATTATTTTATTTTTTAGAAAGCAGTAGCTAATATTGTACCCCCTATTAAAATACTTCTAACCGAATTAAAATATAAAAAAGGGATCTGGTAAGTTATATATGTCTTATTTCATCACGTGGTTCCATTAAAAATGTCGATTATTTGCAGAAAATGTAAAAAATGGATCTGACCGTTTAAACTTTGGTGGTAAATGTATTGGACATGAGAGAATCCTATTTTTATTACTTCCTACAGTATAACTGGTAATTTCAATAAATACAAAAGTATGTATATTCAATATTAATTATAAGATTATTTTGGTTTATTTCGTTGATGGATTAATGCGTTCCATAATATAACTCTTACAATTTGATGGATTAATCATAAAATTGATGAAGAACTACAAAAATATTTGAGAGTCCAACGTTTTACAATTTTTGGAAGTGTACCAGTCAGCAGTTGGAATATTAATACAGATTCCCTTACACATTACATTAGACCGACTCACTCTGTATGGAAAGCAAAAACGTGTTTTTGTTACCCCTCCCAAAATTTACCTTGCTTTGTTTTATGATGATTCCCAAAATATTTTAAGTGA
>NW_025809259.1:0-1787 GCF_022045245.1 Lucilia cuprina
ACTGTCATAGCATGAAAACTGTCAAAGTTATTCACAACCATATCGGAACTTCAAATTACCGCCTTTTTAAACCTGGCAAAATAATTCTACCGATCTATCCAACTGGCCTTTTTCTAAAAATACATTATGCTATAAATTATATACCAAAACAAAGTGCTACTGTTATGCTTTAAAATGATGCATAAACGATTGTTCTGGCATGAAAACTGTCAAAGCTATTTGCAACCATATCGGAACCTCAAATTACAGCGTTTTTAAACATAGAACAACAATTCTACCGATCCTTCAAATTGACCATTTTTTAGACGAACACATTATGCCACAAATGATATACCAAATTAAAGTGCAATCATAATGCTTTAAAATGATGCATAAATGACTGTCATAGCATGAAAACTGTCAAAGTTATTCATAACCATATCGGAACCTCAGATTACTGCGTTTATTAAACATAGAACAATAATTCTACCGATCTATCAAATTAACCAATTTGTAAAAATACACATTGTCCTGGCATGATAATTCTACCGATCTATCCAATAAGCCATTTTCTAAAAATATATTATGCAACAAATTATATACCAAAACAAATGGCAACTATAATACAATAAAAAGATATATAAACCACTGCTATAACATGAAAACTATAAATGATATTTGCAACCATATCGGAGCCTTAAATTACCGCATTTTTAAACAATAGATATACCGATCTATCCAATTTTTGTAAAAATTCATTATGCCACAAATTGTACACCAGAACAAAGTGCAACTGTAATGCTTTAAAATGATGCATTAACGACTGTCCTGGCATGATAACTGTCAAAGTTATTTGCAACCATATCGGAACCTCAACTCACAGTGTTTTTAACATTGAACAACAATTTTACCGATCCTTCAAATTGACCATCATTTAAAATGATGCATACACGATTGTTCTGGCATGAAAACTGCCAAAGTTATTTGCAACCATATCGGAACCTCAAATCACAGTGTTTTTAAGCATAGAACAACAATTCTACCGATCCTTCAAATTGACCATTTTTTAGACGAACACATTATGCCACAAATGATATACCAAATTAAAGTGCAATCATAATGCTTTAAAATTATGCATAAATGATTGTCCTGGCAGGATAACTTTCAAAGTTATTCACAACCATATCGGAACCTCAGATTACTGCATTTATTAAACATGGAACGATAATTCTACCGATCTATCAAATTGACCAATTTGTAAAAATACACATTATGCTACAAATGATATACCATATTAAAGTGCAATTATAATGCTTTAAAATGATGCCTAAATGAATGTCATAGCGTGAAAACTGTCAATGTTATTTGCAGCCATATCGGAACCTTAAAATACCGCGTTTTTAAAGCTGTGAAAATAATTCTACCGATCTATCCAATAAGCCATTTTCTAAAAATATATTATGCAACAAATTATATACCAAAACAAATGGCAACTATAATACAATAAAAAGATATATAAACCACTGCTATAACATGAAAACTATAAATGATATTTGCAACCATATCGGAGCCTTAAATTACCGCATTTTTAAACATGTACCAATAAATATACCGATCTATCCAATTTTTGTAAAAATTCATTATGCCACAAATTGTACACCAAAACAAAGTGCAACTGTAATGCTTTAAAGTGATGCATTAACGATTGTCCTGGCATGATAACTGTCAAAGTTATTTGCAACCATATCGGAACCTCAAATCACAGTGTTTTTAACATTGAACAACAATTCTACCGATCCTTCAAATTG
>NW_025809260.1:0-1855 GCF_022045245.1 Lucilia cuprina
ATCTATCTATCTATCTATCTATATATCTATCTATCTATCTATCTATCTATCTATCTATCTATCTATCTATCTATCTATGGTAGTCGATTTTCTCACTCCTTTTTTGCAGTTAAACTAGTGTTGCCAGATTTGTTTGTTTATGTTCACAAATAAAACATCAGTGATGTCAACTAAATTTTAGCAAAAACAAAAGTTAGTCTATTGAAAGGAATAAATATATATCAAAAAATATTATTAGTAATCAAAGTGGATATTTCAAATTTATCTTGAAATAAATTTCTATTAAAAACCATGACTAAGAACTTGTTTAAAAAAATATAAATTTCTTAAAATTTATTAAAAATTCAAATAAAACAATAATAAAATTATACCATAATCTAATTTTTAAACAATAAATTTAAGCATTTATCATGGGCAGAATATTGATTTGATGGTTTATGATAATTTAATAAAATATATTTTTATTTTTGACATTTAACGTTAACAGACTTCCCTTAAGCTAAGACAAGGTTTTTCATAGTTTAAAAACTTAAAAACTTTATTTAAACCAAGTTTAAATTATTAAACTGTGATACAAATTTTAGCTTCTTAAAGGAATTTATAAAGAATCAATAAGTATGAAAAAATTTTGCAAATTCACCATTAAAACTTGGTTGGAATATTGATTTGTTATTTAATATTAAAAAACTATAAAAATTTATTTGAAAAATACATAACACGTTTAACTAATCTTTAGCAAAAAAAAATAAAATTGACATTAAACTTTTTTTTAAGTAATGAATGAATAAACTAAATATTTTATGATAAAAATTTGCAAAAAAAATTATACTTTTAAATAAAAAACTAAACAAAAAAACAATATATTAGTAAAACATAAACCCTGGGAATTTTTTAAAAAATCATTTCATTCTAAAACATTAGCATATTTATTTAAAAATGAAAAAAAAAACTTAATTAGTTCAAAGTGTTTTTTCTCGAAGAAAGAAGAGAAAACTTTCCTTTTTTGTAAGTTAATGTCAGCAGCTTTATTTATTTTTTATTTTTTACATTTCTACGTCTTAACACTAATTATGGTCGGTATAACCAAGAGGTGTCACACTTTTTTTTCGTGTAAAAGTCATTAATATGTAGAAGCTTAACTGCTAACGTGTGTTTTTTTTTCTTAACAAAAAAACATAAACAAAAGACCTAAAATGACTCATGTTGCATGTCATGACAATAACATTAAATTTTTTTCAAACTTATAAAAATCTTTAACATTATTTATGGTTTTTTTGTTTTTCTCTTCTCAATTTTTATGATTTTTATCTTTAGAAAAAAAAAACACAACAAATTTGATTTTTTATAAAAAAAGTATGTAGTATTTAATTTTTATATTGTTTTTACTAATAAGTAATAATTATAAAAAATTATTTAATTATTTAAAGAATTTTTGTCGAATGTTTATAAGGCGGAAACAAACAAATAAGAGCCCTAACATGACAATAACTTCTTTGACAATAAACAATAAATTAACAGTCTAAAGTGCAAAATTAACAAACACACACAAGAAAACAGCAAGTGCACGAAAAGTTTTTAATGGAAAACGTTGGCATCACTGATTTGTTGTTGACATAACTTGGGATTTATTTTTAACATATGGCATCTTATTTTATCTATCTATCTATCTATCTATCTATCTATCTATCTATCTATCTATCTATCTATCTATCTATCTATCTTTCTTTCTATCTGTCTGTTTATCTATCTATCTATCTATCTATCTATCTATCTATCTATCTATCTATCTATCTATCTATCTATCTATCTATCTATCTATCTTTTATCTGTCTGTTTATCTATCTATCTATCTATC
>NW_025809261.1:0-1022 GCF_022045245.1 Lucilia cuprina
AAGGATGGAGATTGCACTCAAGACACTCAGTACGTGGAGCAACGTCAGTGGCCTTGGTGTAAATCCATCGAAAACGGAACTTGTTCTCTTCACTAAGAAGTACAAGATGCCCACCTTCACTCTCCCACGACTGAATGGAATAGAATTGAAGTTATCGGATAGTGCTAAATATCTGGGAGTAATCCTAGATTCAAAACTATCATGGAGTTTGAACACTCAATCTAGAATATCAAAAGCGGCTGCGGCCTTATACTCGTGTAAGAGAGCAATTGGCAAATCATGGGGCATAAACCCCAAGAACACCAAATGGCTCTTTGACATGGTAGTCAAGCCCATACTATTGTACGGTGCACTTGTATGGTGGAAGTCTGTACAAAAGGACTCACACCGCAAACGTTTTGAGGGAATCCTTCGTACATCAGCTCTATTGATAACGGGGGCCCTCCGCACCACCCCATCAAAGGCTCTCTTTGTCATGATGGGATGGCCCAAGAGATTGCCCTCAACGCGGCTATTAGACTCAATACAATTGGTATGTGGCATATGATTCAGTCAGGTCACTCCACCATTCTCGATTGTCTAGGAGAGATTCCTGACAATATCGACTATTGCATCGCCAAACCGTCTTTTGATAGAAGCTTTTCGGTGAATATCCGACACGATTCAAATGTGATGGAAACAATCCTCCATGACGGATCGTATAAGGTTTTCACTGATGGCTCAAAATCAAACCATGGTGTAGGCGGTGGCTTTTACATAGCACATTCGGGAACGGAAGTATCATTCAAGCTTCCTGACCAATGTAGCGTCCTTCAGGCTGAACTATCAGCCATTAAACGGTCTGCAAACTGGCTCAGGTTTTATCGAATATACGGTGCAAATATTCGAATCTATACCGACAGCCAGGCAGCCCATAAGGTTCTAAGTGGTGTCTACACGACGTCAAACTTAGTCCTAGAATGCCGGGCATCCCTTAACGAGATGGCGAAACATTCCACAATAGGACTGTATTGGATTCCAGG
>NW_025809262.1:0-1685 GCF_022045245.1 Lucilia cuprina
TAGTTTTCTATAGAAAATTTGTCTCAATAAGAGACTAGTTTTCTATAGAAAATTTGTCTCAATAAGAGACTAGTTTTCTAGAGAAAATTTGTCTCAATAAGAGACTAGCTTTCTATAGAAAATTTGTCTCAATATGAGACCAGTTTTTAATAGAAAATTTGTCTCACTATGAATATAGGTTTTTGTAGAAAGTTTGTTTCAATAGGAGACCAGTCTCTTATAGAGATTTTCTATAGAAAAATTTCTATAGAAAAATTTTAAAGAATTAGCTGCGGCATCATTGAATTCTACTCATTTCCAACTCCACTTGTTACCCAAGTAAAGCAAAATTTTTACAAACTAAACAATACACAACACTCATCTAATTGCCATACATAAGAAAATGACAATACATGTGTTTAACGTAATATATGAGTAAGTGAATGGTTTATGTCACACCAACTAAATATTTGTCATAAGCAATCTACTGTAAAGTTGAAAAAAAATCTTACTTTTTATCAAATAACAAATACCTTTTGTTTTCTTCATTTTAATTCCAGGAACTAACGAAAAAAAAATAAAGTAAAAATAAAAGCGAAAAATTGAAATAAAGAATGTTAAAAATCACAACCTTTACTATAATGACATTTATTCGAAACAAGAAGAAGCTTTCTTTCTTCCTTGTTTCATTATTACTGTTGTAGTTCTTGTACAACTAACACGTTTATCAAAAAAACATTTTCTATATAATTCAGTACTTTTTAAAACATAAAGAAAACGCCAAAATAGAAAGAAAACAAAAATAAACCAAAGTAGCACAACATCCTCCTAAAACTAAAGTAATAAATGTGTGTTGTTGCCACTTTGAAGACAGTAGTTTTAATGCTCTATTACATTTTAAATGATACAAAAACAGCAACAATAATAAAATTTGTTGCAAGTAGAAGAAAAAACGAAAAACTTTCGAGCACATGTTGAGTTGGAAGGTCAAAGTGAACAGAAGGTGTTTAAATATTAAATTTTTAATTTAGTGCAAACAATAGTTTGACACAGATACTCTGTAATAAAAGACAGTTTAGTAACTTTTTTGTGAGATAAATTACGACTTAAGTAAAAAAAGGCTTTAATTTGAAATCACTGTTTACACAAAAAAAATTTATAGTTTTAACATGAAACTTGAAACAATAGAAAAAATATCTCAATAAAAAAACTGGTCTTCTAATGAGACAAATTTTCTAGAAAAAAGTGGCCCCTTATGCAGACCAACTGGTCTCGTATTGACACAAATTTTCTATAGAAAACTAGTCTCTTATTGAGACAAATTTTCTATAGAAAACTGGTCTCTTATTGAGACAAATTTTCTATAGAAAACTGGTCTCTTATTGAGACAAATTTTCTATAGAAAACTGGTCTCTTATTGAGACAAATTTTCTATAGAAAACTAATCTCTTATTGAGACAAATTTTCTATAGAAAACTAGTCTCTTATTTAGTCGAATTTTCTATAGAAAACTAATCTCTTATTGAGACAAATTTTCTATAGAAAACTAGTCTCTTATTGAGACAAATTTTCTCTAGAAAACTAGTATCTTATTGAGACAAATTTTCTCTACAAAACTAGTCTCTTATTGAGACAAATTTTCTCTAGAAAACTAGTCTCTTATTGAGACAAATTTTCTATAGAAAACTAGTCTCTTATTGAGACAA
>NW_025809263.1:0-1822 GCF_022045245.1 Lucilia cuprina
TAGAACAGAACTAGAACAGAACTAGAACAGAACTAGAACAGAACTAGAACAGAACTAGAACAGAACTAGAACAGAACTAGAACATAACTAAAACAGAACTAGAACAGAGATAGAAAAGACTTTAATTAAAGCTGAAATTAAATTAGATTTTTAGTTTCATTACTTTTTTGTCCTGCTGTCTCTGCTGGAGCTTTTGTCTCTGTATTAAAACTGTTACATATGTAAATTATTTGTCCATGTACAAACATGTGTAAACATGTTTTATATATTGTTGTTGTCGCTGTTTATTTGCTTACAAAAAAGGTTGGTTTTAAATAAAAAAAACAACTAAGTAAAAAAGGTCCTTTGTATAAATATACATGTTTTTAATATGGATTTTTAAAAAAAAAAAATTTGTGCATATTTTTTTTAATATGACGAAAAAAATAACAAAGTATTCGATTACAAAATATAAAAACTGTTATTGTACACTTGACTTCATTCAATTTAATTTAAAATAAAATGTTAATAAAAAAATTGTATAAACAAAATTTTATTTAAAGCTGCTGCTGGTTGGTTAGTTGTGAACAATAATAAAGGATAAAATAATAGAGTTGTTACAAAATTTAATTTAAAAATTACAATTTTTTGTTACTAAAATATATGTATGTGTTTGAAAGAGTAAAAAAACACATTAAAACAATATTGTTAAATTTTAAAAGATAAAATTTTTATGTTTTATAACAATTTTTCAGTTTTTTTATTGCTTTTTTGTTAAGAACATCTTTTAGTAATTAATTTCCATACGATTAGCTACAAATCGTTTTGTGTTGCAATTAGTTTTTATTTCTAATCTACAGACAATAAAATAACTCTTAAACTTTTTTATTGTTAAGCTTATAATTTGTGGCAAAGTAAAATCAATTTTAAGTAATTGCTATTATTGCTGTATATAGTTTTTCTCTTATTCAGCTTAAATTGGCAGCAGGCAACACTTTGCATGCTTAATACCATAACAAAAAATACAACAATAATAAATTTAATTTCTAAATTGTATATAACTGTTTTTATGTGCTTTATGCTATAATTTAACAATTTAAACATAATTTATTTGCCATAAATTATTATGCAGTAATAAATTTTAACAGTATAGACAACATAGACACCTCTGTAGTGAAAAAATGGAAAAATGTCTGAGCCTAATTGTTATAATTGGAGAATTAGTGAAGCGTTAAACATTAAATGGTTTACAGCTACAGGTATTTATTAAAAAAATTGGTGAAATTAAATGAAAGAAAAGACTTTCCAAATCTAATACAGTAAATTTAAAAACACAACTAGAACACAACTAGAACACAACTAGAACACAATTAGAACACAACTAGAACAGAACTAGAGCACAACTAGAACACAATTAGAACACAAATAAAACACAACTAGAACACAACTAGAACACAACTAGAACAAAACTGGAACACAACTAAACCAGAACTAGAACAGAACTAGAACACAACTAGAACACAATTAGAACACAACTATAACACAAGAAGAACACAACTAGAACACTACTAGAAAACAACTAGATCATAACTAGAACTAGAACAGAGCTGGAAGAGAACTAGAACAACATTAGATCACAACTAAAGCATAACTGGAACACAACTAGAACACAATTAGAACACAACTAGAAGAGAACTAGAACACAACTAGAAGGCAACTAGAACAGAACTAGAAGAGAACTAGAGCAGAACTAGAACAGAACTAGAATAGAACTAGAACAGAACTAGAACAGAACTAGAACAGAACTAGAACAGAACTAGAACAGAACTAGAACAGAACTAGA
>NW_025809264.1:0-1389 GCF_022045245.1 Lucilia cuprina
TTCACTGTAGGGTGTTCAGCAATGTGCCAATTTACTTACAGCGCCATCATAAAACCCCATTTTTAAACAAATGCTAAAAAGAGTATTTTTTGGAGTTTCTTTTTAAGGAACCAACTTAACAAAAAAATAAGCAAAAGAAATCCTACAAAAAACAGGTAGCAATTCATACAATATTACCTTTTATTATTTATTAATAACATTATTTATTGTTTCATGGTGTTCATGTGAATTGGTTTTATTGAATTAAATGAATTTATGAGCTGTACAAGTTACTAAGTAAGTAGAAATCGAAAAAACGCTACAAAATCTTATTGAGTACTTCCATTTACTTGCCAGAAAAAAATGCTAGACTAGACTGCTCTAGACACAAGACTCCGTTAGAGAATTGGTGGCATATAAACGAAAAATACTTAAATAATAAGGAAAAAATGACGGAAAAAAAGCCAACGTAATGCCCCCACAAAATGTTGGCTCATTCGGTAGCAGGAACAGCAGTCAATACGTGTTGTATGTGTTTTGTTAAAAGTTTCTACTTTAATATTTTCTAAGCATCTTATAACACCATAAAACACTGGCAACAGTAGTACCTACGAAGCAGTGCAACATGTGCTGGTGTATTAGTCTACTAGTGCTGGTGTTGGCGGTAAAAACATTAGTGTAACAATAATAATAAAAAAACAAAATTTGGAAAAAAAACTATAGTTCATAGTGATGTCTGAAACTGACTTACGGTTAGGTGCCAAACAAAGGCCATTGGGTCGTTTAGAAGTGCAATTTGGCCACAGTGTTGTATTATTTGCTATATTGCTAAAATGAAACAAATGAAAATCAAAACGGTAGTTGCTTGAATTTTTTCTTCTATTTTTCTTTTTTGTATATTTCCTTTAGTGATTGAATTTTGTACAAAGGAAGAAAAAGAAATTGCGCAAATGAAAAATCAATTCTTAAATAATATAAAATAATGATGGTCATAAATATTATTATGAAACATTTTTAAACTTGAAAAAAGCCCACACTTACATATTATACATACATATTACATATAAGTATTTATTACGTTAGATGGCTAAATGTTTTGGGTCAACTAAAGTAGTATTTTTAATATATGGGTTAATTTGCAAAAGTTAAATGGTAAAAATCCTTTAAAAATCTTTTAATTTGTGAAACCAATTTTATTATAAAACATTGGTTTCAAAATTAAATGTATCTGTGAATTAATATGAATATAAACATTCCAGGAGAGACCACAGTCGTTTACTTCGGTTTTAGTGGTGGTAGCCGGTTTGTAAGTCTAGTCTATAATCTAGTTTAAAAACTAGTCTAAAGTTCAGTAAAGAACCTAGTCTGAAGTCTAGTCTATAGTCTAATATATATTCTAGTCTATAGTGT
>NW_025809265.1:0-1681 GCF_022045245.1 Lucilia cuprina
ATCTATCTATCTATCTATCTATCTATCTATCTATCTATCTATCTATCTATCTATCTATCTATCTATCTATCTATCTATCTATCTATCTATCTATCTATCTATGTATTAAATAAAGTAATTTAATTAGGTTGATGTTGAATTTAAGAGAGGAAACGTTCACTTTCAAAATATTTGCCAAAAAAAAAAAAAATACCTCATTTACATAATGATTTTTTTGTTGTTTATTTTAATAATAATAATTATTTTTAATATTCATATTGATTTTTATTTGCTAAATGACAACAAAGACTAAAATAAATAATAGAAAATAAATATGACTGCAATTATTTACATACGTGCAGCATTTTTGCAATATTTTCATTTTATGAAAAAGATGAGGAATATTTGTGGTTTTTCATTATTTATAGTAGATACTTAGTAGATATTTATTTGCAGTTATAAAAGTAGTAAAACTGTTTTTATCACCATCACACATATTTCTGTAGCCTTTATTTGTTCATTTTATTTTAAATATTCCATGACACAAACGAACCACCACTAGACATGTAAATTTAAATCCATATTGTGTTTTTTTCGTTTTTTGCTTTAAGGATTGCCTGTGTTTTTCTTAGGGATTTTTATTTTTACATTTAGATTTTTCATATTCATAAACTTTTTATTACTTTTTTTTCTTAATTCTTATATTTTTGGCACAAAATCGATTTTTTTTCTTTTAGGATAGTTTCCTTTTAACTTTTTTGTTTGTTTAATTTTTTCTAAAAGGTTTTCATTTATTGTTATTGTTGTAGGTTTTTGTTATTACTTAAGTATTTGTTTAGGTTTTTTGTTTAAAATCTAAGATTTCTTGTTAGTTTTTGTTTTTGCAAATGAAATTGGGTTCATTACACTATTATTTCAAGATTGTTTTGTTTTTTCCTTTGTTGTTATTATTTCCTTTGAATATTATTCATTTCTAGTTGTTGTTGTTATAGTTTTACCTTAATTTTGTCTTGACAATTAGTTATTTTTTTCTATTTAATCATACAACAAACACATACAATCATCATTATTTCATTTTACATTAATACATTTTTCTTTTCTTTTGATATGATTGTTATTTTTCTATATTTTAACACCTTCTTGAATTTTATGAATGACGTCATAATCTGAAAGTGTCATATGTTGTTTTTGTGTTTCATAATAACGCAATTTGTTAAATTTATTTCATTTTTTGTTGTTGTTTGTTGTTGTGGGTTTCTTAAATTGTTTGTTGTATGTACTTGAAAAAAAAAATTACGATGATTTAATGTTGGCAACAGAATAAGTTGGTTTTTTTTATATGGAGTTCACTCTACACTGTAAGATGTGGGTGCAATGGATTTGTGTTTATTTTTGTAACATACTATGTATGTACGAGAATAGTTCGGAAAGTCTGGTCTAAGGCCTCAATAAACAATTGTTTCGTTTAAAGTGAGAGTTGACCAAAAAGTGTTCATATTACATATATGAAACTGTAATATTTATGATTACAAGTTTTAGAACAATGCACTATTCCCTCACTGGGGAACAGGGTATTCGAAATTTGTTTGATTTCTCTATCTATCTATCTATCTATCTATCTATCTATCTATCTATCTATCTATCTATCTATCTATCTATCTATCTATCTATCTATCTATCTATCATCTATCATCTATCATCT
>NW_025809266.1:0-1116 GCF_022045245.1 Lucilia cuprina
AGAACTGAACTAGAACTGAACTAGAACTGAACTAGAACTGAACTAGAACTGAACTAGAACTGAACAAGAACTAGAACTGAACTAGAACTGAACTAGAACTGAACTAGACTGAACTAGAACTGAACTAGAACTGAACTAGAACTGAACTTAAACTAAACTAAAACTAAACTAGAACTAAACTAAAGCTATACTAGAACTAAGTCAGTCCTAAACTTGAACTAAACTTAAACTGAAATTACTTATGATATGCTAGCCAAAAGTATTAACATATTTTCCTATATTTCTAAAAAAGTATTTACAAATTAAATATTCCTAAATTTTACCAACCCTCATTTTCAAATATTTCCTTGGCATTTACACAACTTCATAAGTGTTGTTTTGCAATTGTATTTTTTTCATATGCAAATTTTTTTAATTTATTATACCAGAAAAAAATCTTTTATTTTAAAATCATAAAAAAACATGAATCATTTTATAAAAAACAAGTCGTAAAAATGTTTTTTATGTAAAATTCACTTAAAAAATAGAAATTGATGATTTATCACGTTTCAACAATTTAAATTTATATTTATGTATATGAATTTTTTATTTTATTAATGTGCCAAAATTAATTTTGCAAATCAAATGGAAAGAAATTAGAAAAACAGGAGTTTAAGTGGGATAAGTGAATAACAAAAAAAAAAAAAAAGAATTAAAGGATGAGCTATTAAGGGAATTAGTAAGGGCATCATTTTAATAAGGAAAAAGTACTACGCTAGAACTGAACTAAAACAAAACTAGAAAAGAACTGGAACAGAACTAGAACAGAACTAGAACAGAACTAGAACAGAACTAGAACAGAACTAGAACAGAACTAGAACAGAACTAGAACAGAACTAGAACAGAACTAGAACAGAACTAGAACAGAACTAGAACAGAACTGGAACAGAATAGAACAAAACTAGAACAGAACTAGAACACAAATAGAACAGAAATAGAACAGAACTAGAACAGAACTAGAACAGAACTAGAACAAGAACAGAACTAGAACAGAACTAGAACAGAACTAGAACAGAACTAGAATAGAACTAGAACAGAACTAGAACAGAACTAGAACAGAACTAGAACAGAACTAGA
>NW_025809267.1:0-1148 GCF_022045245.1 Lucilia cuprina
AAGTTATTGCTGAAGCAGCAGACGACATTAGAGCAACGCCGCATAAACTTTAGATTTATGTTGGAGTAATTTAAAGTAAAATTTTAAATTTTATAAATGACTTAAATGAGTTAATGACTAGAAAATTGTTTAAATGTTTATAACTGTTACTCTGAAAATAAATGTTATTTTAATTATATTTAATAAAATTTTAAAATTTGTAATTTAATACCATGTGTCAATTGGAAAAAATTATCTATCTACCACCACATCAAATTTATCTTAAAAATAAAAATTGTAATTTATATAAATTATCAAAAATTGTCCTAAATTCAAATTGGTTGCTTGATTAATTGCTATTAGTTACTACTCTTAATATTAATAACATTACCACTTCCTCTACAAAATCTACTCCTACACTTAAATAAACAAATTATATAAATATGTATTTACTTAAAGATTCCTTTAGATAAATGCAAATACCACCATCAATCGCCTGGGTTTGTATTTGTGGTCAAATAAATTAGAGACTCTGCAATGTGTAACTGAGCTTAAAATATTCTTCTCTAAATGATGTCGAAAAGACAATAATTCATATTAATGTCACCCTTAGTTATATAAATACTAAATAACATATACACATGTATATATGTATGTGTCCTAAAACTCTGTAGCCAGAGAACACAAACGTTAGTAGTTTATCAAAATATGTCATCCATTTAAGTAATTTTATTTATGCCATAAATTAGTATATCATAAATGGGTAAATTTTTTTCGCATATACAAAAACACATACAAAAATTTAACGTATTCTAACTAAGTGATTAAGATGGACAGGAAGATATAAATATGTATTTTTTACATTAAATAGATACAAAGGACAAATTTTACTACCACAGTACTTAATTGAAAATTTTTTATGAATATCAATTCAACTAAAAAGAAAAGCGATTTCTTTTTCTCATACATAGCATATAACTGTTTTCTAGAAGACTGAACAAGGTCTGGACTAGAAGACTACAGGCTACACTAAAGGTTAGATTACATACTGAAGACTAGATTATAGACTAAACTATAGACTAGACTATAGACAAGACTATAGACTAGACTATAGACTAGACTATAGACTAGACTATAGACTAGACTATAGACTAGACTATAGACTAGAC
>NW_025809268.1:0-1344 GCF_022045245.1 Lucilia cuprina
AAAAAAAGATCTTACCATGTCTGTCCATCTTTTAGTATAGCTTTTCATCTGTTGAAATCAGTAAATTTGGAAATCATTGAACACTTTTATAATTAAAAGACAGACGAGCAGAAAGACTTCTTTAAATAGATAGATTTAACCATGATTAAACCATGTTCGTCCATACATCTATCTGCCCTGTCCATCCGTCTGTTCAATCATCAATCCTTCTGTTGAAAGCGCAACTGCAATTAAGAAGAAATCACGAGAAATGTACGTCCAACTGCAGTTGTACAGCTTTTTGTCTCAGCATTTATTTCACAGCGAAATATTAGTCGTAGATTCACAACAAATGTAACCAAGATTTTTTCGTCCTTTCATTCACAAAACTATCTTGAGACTATGTATGTCCAGCCATCCATCTGTGCATGCATCTATTGCAAGCACAGTTTCTCGCAAAAGCTAAAGATTCTTCAGGAGTTTTGGATGCAGATCCTCTAACTAAAAGATCGAACTTTTTCTATCCATCTGAACTTTAAGATCTAAAGAGGTAAAGTTTTGCAGAAAACAAATCTATTAACACACGCATGAATCCTATTTTTGTTATTCCGTTTGTAAAACATCATAATATTGTTCTTACACTAAGCTGCAAATAGGACTATCTAAAAATGTTCGTCTGTCCATTCTGACATTTTTCCAACGATCAAGCTATGTACATTTATTCATCTGACTAAATGGTATAAGCTGAAGATACAATATTTATTTCTGGGTTGAAGATTCTCTAAAGGAGTTCTGGAAAGAAAATCGCTTATGTATCCAATTAAAGTCATTGTCCACTCGTCTGTATGTCTGTTGCATCGCCCATCCATACATCCGTCTGTTCTTCCATCTCTGTCTGTCTGTCTGTCGTTCCTTACAACCATATGATGTTGCTTGATATACGATATAGATAACTTGGATTTGTAATTGTGTTTGTAACACAAAGAAATTTTTGTCGTAGACTTTATAGAAAATAAGACGATCAAAAATAGTTCGTCTGTCTATCCTGACTGTTTGTACCAAAGAAAAATTGCTGAAGTATCCAACTAAAGAAAACTAGCCATTTTCCATCCGTCTTTATATCTGTTTTTGCCCATCAAACTATCAATCCATTTGTCTGTCCTTCCATCCATATGTCTGTCCTTCCATATGTCTGTTCTTTTGTCCATTTGTCTGTCCATCCATTCATTTATCTGACTGTCCTTCCTTTCAAACATATACTCTTGCATCATATTATACCAAAATTATGTCTGAACCGTATGAGCTCGAGAGAAGAAATCACCAAAGGAAAATCGCTGATAAGATAACCAGCCATTGTCAACCGTC
>NW_025809269.1:0-1965 GCF_022045245.1 Lucilia cuprina
AGATAGATAGACAGATAGATAGATAGATAGATAGATAGATAGATAGATAGATAGATAGATAGATAGATAGATAGATAGATAGATAGATAGATAGATAGATTGATAGATTGATAGATAAATAAGTAAATAGATAGAGAGTTAATTAGTTGGTTATTTAGTTAGTTGGTGGATTAGTTAATTAATTGGTTAGTTAGTTAGGTACTTAGGTATTTGGTTAGTTACCTCTTCCATCAACATATGCTTGTATGTATGTGAAGATGCTGTGTGTCTCCTATATCATATCATATACATAAGAATTAATGTTACTGAGTGAATGAATGAATCAGTCGCATGCTCCACTAATTGCACGCAATTTATGATTGAAATAAATGCAAAAAGAGGCGTGAAATTTTTTTATAAATATTTTTGTTTACAAACGTTTTGCACATTGTTTTATTTATAAATATTTATATTTGTATTTCTTGGCAAAATGTTTTTCTTTTAAGTAAAAATATAAAATAAATAAAAAAAAAACGACAACCTTGTAACACTTGTTAGGCGTCGTTGGAAGAAGCAAAAGAAAATTATTTTCTTCACTACCGATAGACATAAATTCTTTTCGAAATTTATAAATTAGTGAAAAGTTTTGTTTTCTTTTTACATTAAAAAAAATGGAAAACAAAATTAATTAGAGCGATGTTACCATGCCTATCAATCAAAGGCAATGAGGTGGAGAGCAATAACCCTCCATCAAAATATGTCCCTATTGATGTATGTATATTATTAGTGTGTTAAAATATTTTAAATACCAGTTAAATATTTTAGCATTAATTTCCATACTAAATCGAATTTTTTTATGTTTAAAACAATATAGAATATTTAGTTAATCCTTAAAGTGTGCCTCGAAATATTTTTTTTAAATTAACCTTAAAAGTATGCTTTAAAAATAAGTATACACATTTCAAAATTACACTTTCTTCGAGTAAAAAAGGTTCATCAACTTAACGACTTCAATTACCAAAACATGACAGATGGTTTTCTTTTTTACGTTTTTCTCATTTTGGATACAATTTTCTTGTAGCTTCAATCAATCTTTGTTATTATTTAACATCAAAATCTAATAATAGCATTAATTTATCTTGATAAAGAAAGGCAAAATAATATGAAAAAAATATAAAATAGACAATTCAAAATTTTTAACAAGATTTTTGTTGTTGTTTTAATGTGAAAGTAAGAAAATACATCAAGAATTATTGACGTGCCTAAATTGCCCTGAACTGGTGCGAAGAAGTCAAAATAGGAACAGCCCAAATCAAAAATACAAACAGAAAAAATGAACACACTTTTTGCATAAAACTTTAATTCCATTAAATTTCACTTTGACCTTTGTGCTGCAAAATTCAGTGGGTTAAATAAAATCAGTTCAGTAGGGAATTGTGTATAAGTTTTGAACCACTCTATAATCAAGAATATTTTATAGTCAAAACTATTTTATAAAAACTCTCTGTCAAAACTATAGAACAGTTTATAGTCAAGACTAGAGAACAATCTATAGTCAAGACTATAGAACAGTCTAAAGTTTATACTATAGAACAGTCTATAGTCAAGACTATAGAACAGTCTTTAGTTAAGACTATAGAACAGTCTATAGACAAGACTATAGAACAGTCTATTGCCAAGACTATAGAACAGTCTATAGTCAAGACTATAGAACAGTCTATAGAACAGTCTATAGTCAAGACCATAAAACAGTTTCTAGTCAAGACTATAGAACAGTATATTCAAGACTATAGAACACTCTATAGTCAAGACTATAAAACAGTCTATAGTAAAGACTATAGAACAGTCTATAGTCAAGACTATAGAATAGTCTACAGTCAAGACTATAGAAAAGTCTATAGTCAAGACTTAGTCAAGACTATAGAACAGTCTATAGTCAAGACTACAGAACAGTCTATCGTCAAGACTATAAAACTGTATATAGCC
>NW_025809270.1:0-1739 GCF_022045245.1 Lucilia cuprina
TAGACTATTCTATAGTCCAGACTATAGACTATTCTATAGTCCAGACTATAGACTATTCTATAGTCCAGACTATAGACTATTCTATAGTCCAGACTATACACTATTCTAAACTCCAGGATATAGACTATTATGTAGTCCAGGCTGTAGGCTATTATATAGTCCAGGCTATAGGCTATTCTATAGTCCAGACTATAGACTATTCTATAGTCCAGCCTGTAGACTATTCTAGTATTCAGACTATTGACTATTCTAAAAGCCAGACTATAGACTATTCTATAGTCTAACCTGTAGACTATTCTAGTATTCAGACTATTGACTATTCTAAAAGCCACACTATAGACTATTCTATAGTCCAGACTATAGTTTATAGTTCTGATTATAATGCCTAATTATATTCTATATTATGTTATATTGTATAGTATTGACTCTATTATATACTCCATTCCGTCATTTGTTATGTTATTCAAAACTTTGTTATTAACCGTAATCTTCTTTAAGAACCGTTAAACAAGTCTCGGGGCTGTAACACTCCCCACTGTAGTCATATTCAATAAAATATTACACAAATATTTAAATATACTTTCTAGCATTGGTGATGTCAAGTTGAAATGATGATTATAATGCAGGGGGGTTTACTTTTTCATCTTCTCATCTTTAACAAATTTTTGTTGTTGTTGTTATTTTAATAGATATTTTAAAAATTTTTAGTAGAAAAAAAAGATATTTAAAAATGTTGTTTATTATTTTTTAAACTTGTTGCTCCTTCTGTCTTAACTACCTGCTTTTGAAAGCAATAAGATTTCAACCTGTTCTTCATTAATTTTGTTGTGTAAAAATCTTAGGGACAAAAAAAAAATACAACAACAACAATATCAAAAAGGTATAGAACACAAATTCAATTCAACAGGTATGATTTGATTAGGTTTCTGTTTTTGGTCTCTTTCCCCTTATTCTTTGGATGTTTCTCATTTCATTTCACATTATATATGAAAGTACACTCTAAAAAATAAATTGTTCAGATGACGAACCTACAACTATTCTATAGTCCCTACTATATAAAATATAAATTTTAATGAATAGTAAAACTTTTTCTTTAAGTGCTTCTACCAAATAGTCTGGTATTAGGTTTATATCTGTCCCTCTTAATATTTCAGTCTGTATGTTGTGTTTTTGGCGTGCGGCTGACCATTGGTTTCTATAAGTTTGTTTGAGTTTAAAGTTTTTTGTTTTAACTATTTTAGTTGTTGTTGCAATATTCCCTTGGTCTCTAAACTTGCTTATTATGAAGTTTTTAGCTTAAGTGGTCAATTAACATTTGCATGACTGAAACTGAATTGGAAATTAGTGTTTAACTAATTTAACTTAAAGTTTTTTTTAGGTCTTTTAGTTGTTGTTTGAACTAGAAGTGTTTTTTTTTAATTCTCTCTACCTAAAATAAAATAACTTTATATGTTAAAATAGCTTTTGTTTTTAAGTTATTTCATTTAATTTTTCACTTATATACTTTTGTTGTATATAGAAACATGTCATGTTAATATCCAGACTCACACTTTGTATGGTTATTAACCTCTTTAAGAACAGAACTAACACAGAACTAGAACAGAATTAATACAGAACTAGAACAAAACTAAAACAGAACTAGAACAGAACTAGAACAGAACACGAACAGAACTAGAACAGAACTAGAACAGAACTAGAACAGAACTAGAACAGAACTAGAACAGAACTAGAACAGAACT
>NW_025809271.1:0-1437 GCF_022045245.1 Lucilia cuprina
AACTGAACTAGAACTGAACTAGAACTGAACTAGAACTGAACTAGAACTGAACTAGAACTGAACTAGAACTGAACTAGAACTGAACTAGATCTGAACTAGAAATGAACTGGACGTTCGTTAAATTTTCAATATATTACAACACACTATTTAATCCTTTAATTATTTACAAAACATAATTTTAAAAAAATTTTCTTCGTTATATTATCTTAATTTCCGATAACAAGTTTTGCATATCAAAAATACAATTGAATTCTTTTTGTTTACAAAACATTAACTCGAGTAGTGTTTTTGACAAGTGACCTTTGGCTTTAATTAATATTTACTAATAGCCATTTGATAAGTTTCAAGCACAATTTTAAAAAGTAAAAAAATAAGAAATTAAAAAAATACTTGTTCAATGAATTATTTTTATTTAACTTAAGACTATTATTTAGTATTATTTTTTAAACAATAAAATAATTGGTTTATAAATTCAATAAGAAAAGAAAGAAAAATTAATCTAAAACAACTTAAAAACTTATTGAAACATTTTTTTTCATAATTTATCAAAAGTTTAGTATTTGTAATAAAACAAAAAAAAATTAAAACATTATGTTATTTAAGCGCTTTAAAAAGAAAATGGTGTACATACTTCAATATTACTATATAATATTTCAAATGAATTCTTTTTACGAAAACTTTTATTTTGTGGCTTTTGTTGTTTATTGCTCAAGTTAGGAACCCTACATTAAGGAGAAATAAAAAAGAAAAACTTTTTAATTTCGATTTATTTTTTTTGTTGGTGGTATGAAATTAATTAAACTTTAGTTGCTTTTTATTTTATATTTTTCATATATTTGTTTTCCTTTTTAAATACTTACTTTATAGTAGTAACAAAGTAATGGAAAAAAGAAATAAACTAAAATGTTTCTTTCAAGAGATTTAGTTTTTGTTTGAGATTTTTTCCCTTTTTTAGTTTTGTTTGCTTATCGTGTTTGTACTTTATAGACACATAAAAGCTTTTAAGAGTGTCACAATTTATTGTAAATAAGGAAAAAATTAAAAGAAATGCCAAATAGTATAGAAAAAATAATAACAACTGCAAAGCCAACAACTAAAATTTGTATCAGATTGAAGACAAACATGGAAAACTTCTAGTTTTTTATAGCAACAGGCTGTTGTTTTTTTAGTTTATTTAAGGAATGATGTTGTTTATGTTAAAAGAAACGGAAGGGGGTAATGCTTTTATTAAATATATATTTGTAAGAAAATAATGTTTATAGTGTGATTTATAGGGAAGGTTGTTTATGCATTGAATAGCAACGAAATCTGAATTTAGCTTAGTTAGTCATTTAGTTATTTTGTTATTTAGTTATTTAGTTATTTAGTTATTTAGTTATTTAGTTATTTAGTTATTTAGTTATTTAGTTATTTAGTTATTTAGTTATTTAGTTATTT
>NW_025809272.1:0-3594 GCF_022045245.1 Lucilia cuprina
GCTTAATCGACTTCACGTATTTTAAAAGGATCCTGATTATATATAATCAGGGTCGAAAAATTACATTATAGACTTACATTATAAACTTATATATAACCTCCTCATAAAGATGAAGGATTTGAAAACAAAGTGGCAAAGACATTAACTAAAGTTCAACATATTCTTTGAATTCATTTAAAAGTCAAAGATATTAGCTTTCAAATTGTATAAAGAAATATGTTTACTCCGAAAAGGTTAAATGTAAATTCTTACTGTAAATAGTTATGGGTAAAAATGTCAAAAAGGGGAATTGTTAAACGAAAAGCTTAAGTATTTATATAGAAAAACTAAAGCAAATAAAAGACAGCAGCTCTGTTTTAAATAGAATGCAAAAATTTTCTATAAAATTTGTACAAAAGAAGATTTTTGTAAATTTTTTTTAGAGAAAAGTTTGCATCGTTTTCAACATTCGTTCTTGTCTAAAATGAAAAAGGTTATACGATTCTAAAATGGTTCTTAACTCATTTGTATTTAAGTACAATGAATGTATTTCAAAGTTGATTAGTTAAAAGCAAAATATGAAGAAACATGATTTTAATTAAATCAGTAGAAGAGAAAGCTCAGTTTTTATTGCATTAGAATACTTTAGATAAAAATAATATTTTTTTTTTAATTTAAAAAATTTGATTTTAATTCTTTTTCGCGAATATTCCAGGAATTCAATTAAATTTAAAATTAATTTATCAAAAAATATTGCATACTTTAAGGCAGTAAGTATTAAGTCGAAATATCTTTTCAACTAAATTCAATCATTGGCAAATGTGACGCAACATTACGTTGATATGGGTTCCAAAATATGACAACATCCAAGGAATGAAATATCTGATAAATGCACAATTAAGGAATCATTTCTAGATGAAAATTTCACAAATATTCACAATCCTTTGGTAATCCCATCAAAATTAATAGATGGCTGGGCTTTGAGGGAGATGAAACTCATATGATCAAATATCACCACTTGTAGAATATTAAAACTTTTCTGGCCCACTCTGACAATGGACAGAACTAGGACTCTCTTGTCTCTTAGTACAAACTCGATTCGGCTTCTTTCTATATTACAATTCACTGTATAATTGGACATATGTTAGAACGTATGGTCTATTCAACTTAGCTATATGTAGCAGCTGTTTGCAACACCTTCTATGAGACTGCCCAGCCTTACAAGTTCTATTTTAGTAGAACTATTTTCCACGATTTGGACTGCTTCCGATCACTCTATAATTGAACGTATTTTGGAACGTATGAACTATTCAACTAATAGCTACAGTCTGTAGAAGCTGTTTGCGCAAAGAAAAAGTTGAATCGGTACAACACTTTCTATTTGACTGCCCAGCCTTACAAGCTCTATCTTGGAAGAGCTCTTTTCCATGATATGGTCTGTTTCAGAGATGTGTCACTAGTAAACATAATCAGTTTTATTAGAAACACTGACTAGTTTTCAGGAAGACTACAAAAAGCAAATAATCAAGGATATTGGAGAGAGAAACAATTCTCTTAACACAAGGGAACATCAATTCTAAGGGTATCACAACAAAACCACTGAATGAACTTGCCAACTCGAGATCAACCCATGTAACCTAAAGTAAGGTTATAAGTAAAAACAAGTAAGAAATTATAGTCAGACGAGGCCGACCATATAATACCCTACACCTGTTACAAAAAGTCAAATAAAATATTTAAGTTGAATTGTAACTTGTCTTATATATATCTAAGCTATTTATTGTTGAAAGAAATTGTGGACATTTTAAGGGGGCAGGGGGAAAGTGAAATAATGAAATGATCTTAACCATTTTCAATACCCTTCGTCCCTGGGACAATAGAAGATCATATGCCAAATTTTATTAAATTATATACGAAATTGCGACCTGTAGTGTAATTACAAGTGAAGACTGACGAAAGGACAAACGGACGGACGGACAGACAGACGGAAGGACAGACGGACGGACAAAGCTAAAACTACTCAGAAAATGATTCTAAGATGGGTATACTTTAAGGTGCGTTACAAATATCAGCACCAAGCCAATATATACTAAAGTGATGTTAGATATAATGATTCTAGCTATAGAAGTTGTGTTAATAAATTATCAATGCAGAAGAAAAAGAAACGAACACATTTTTCCAAAATTTGACTAAATTAAATGGTTTTAGATAAAAAACTTTTTAACACTCACATTTGCAGTTCTAATGGGACAAAAAAAATATTTAAAAAATTTTCAAGAATATTCCAAGAATTCAACTAAATACAGAGTACATTTTATAAAATATATTGCATATTTTAAGGCAGTCAGTAAAAATAGTGTTTTCTAAAGGAAGTTGTGTTAAATCATATATTTGTTCATTATTTTTTTGGATTAACAATTTCAATTCTATCTTCTTAATACATAAAGTTCGTCAAAATTATATATTTTTTTTTACAATTACTTACAACTTACAACCAAACATTCTACTATATGTTCTACTTTCCATTATTTATTACAAATTAAATTTTGCCAACAAAAAAAGAAAAAACTCACTACAGACATTTTGTTAAACAAAATTATAACTACACTGTTAAAATAGTTGTAGCAATTAAAAGAATAAACTAAACGTACAAAACAAATAAACATGCTGCAAAAACAACAACAACTCTCCAAAGTTTGTTTGCTATAGAAAAAAAGTGTCATTAACCTGATAAATATTTCAGTTGAAATGCGAACACAAAAAAAAAAACAAATAAAAAAAGCAAAGTTGTGCTACCTAATTTTTTTGCTTCACTACTAACTAACAACTTTTACAGTTTTATTATAGTTTTTTTTTCTGATTTCATTCATTCCATTCATTCAGTCATTTATTTAGTCATACATGCATGTGCTTGCACTTATACCTGGTTAAATAGTAGTTGTAGTCTGTGATGATAATTTCAAACAAATTTATATGCCAATAAAATTAAAAAAAAAAATAAAGTAGAAAAAAATTCTGGCTGAGAGTTTAAGCTTGCAAACAAAAAAACAACTATTCACAGCAAAAGAAAAACTTAAAGTTTATTTTTCATTACATTTTCTTCCCGTAGACATGACAAAAAAAGAAAACTTAAAAAAAAAATTTAAATATTTAATAGAAAAAGCTGAAAAAAAGAATACTAAAGAATTTTAGTCACAAGTGTGATTTAGCAAACAATGGCAAACTGGGTTACAACCTGCCATATTGTTTGCTTTCTAAAGCCAACCAACAAACACAAAAGAACTTTATGGCTGTTTTATGTAGAAGTGCTGCTAGGAAATTCTATTTTCGGGAATAAGCAAAAAACTTAAAATAATGTTTGCATTAGTTAAAGCAGTATTAGTGTGTAATAATTAGTAGAGCACGATTGCTAAATATTTTATAAAGCAAAAATTTTATGAAGAACATTTTTATAACTTTGCAACAAATTTATTTTCAACAGTTTAAAAATTACATTGGTTGTAGTTATGTTTTAGTTCTGTTCTAGTTCTTTTCTAGTTCTGTTCTAGTTCTGTTCTAGTTCTGTTCTAGTTCTGTTCTAGTTCTGTTCTAGTTCTGTTCTAGTTCTGTTCTAGT
>NW_025809273.1:0-5585 GCF_022045245.1 Lucilia cuprina
ACAGTCTATAGTCTGGACTATAGAACAGTCTATAGTCTGGACTATAGAACAGTCTATAGTCTGGACTATAGAACAGTCTATAGTCTGGACTATAGAACAGTCTATATTGAAATTTTTAAGACTTTCTTAGTTTTACACATAATTTTATAAAACCAAAATACTAGGTTAAAAATTTCTACCTTTAACTTAAAATAAACTTTAACATTTATTTAAGAAAAAACAAAACAAAAAAAAGCAAACAGTTTTAATTTCAATTTAATTTTCTAACTTATTTATTTAAATTGTTTTCTTTAAAATTGAATAAAATAATAAAATTACTATAAAACTAAAATAAAAAACCATAGAAAACCAAAAAAGCAAGTAAGAAAAAAAAACAACAATAAATACAACAATAACTTTTCAATTGTATAATATCAAATAAAAGTTTTGTATTCCCTGTGGCTATAATTTACTTTTATAAATATTTAATTTAATGTTATTGTGGTTTTCGTAACACCAATACTCTCATACACACACACACACACTCACTCATTCACATATTCAACTTAAAGTAAACTTAAATAGAAATAAATAGCAGTTAGCATATAAAAAAACCCTCTATTATGGAAAAAACTTAAAAAAAATTATTATTTTTTTTTTGCAATTTGCTACAATTTGTCGTGACTACATGATTTTCAGTGTTTTTTTCAGGTTTTTTGCTTATTTTCATTTGAACATTTTACTTTACCCTGTATTTTTCGTGTTTTTTAAACAAACCACGTATTTATTCTTTAAGCCCGCCACAACCCTTGTTGCCAATAGTTTTCATTGGTCTTAATGTAAATGTTAAGAAATATAGTGTTTGCCTTGAGTATGTTGAGCATAGAGAAAAGTAATTCATATGCGTGTTACACGCATATTTTAAAAACATACGTTTTTTTTTAATATAAAATTGGAAAAGAAAAAATTATATAAAAATTCCTTTTAAACATTAGTAGCTTTCCTTCGCTTTAATCGTTAACTAAAATGTTGTGTGCAATTTTGAAAATGATGTTTTTAAATAATTCGTTACTTTTAATACTAGAAAAAACAACAGCCCCTATATTTGGTTGATTTTATATATGAGCTGCTAGTAGTTTTTTTCTAATGATTACTTAAGTGTTTCGTGGTAAATTTAAAATATTAGGTTTAGAAAGGTGAAATAAACAATTTTAGTTTAAACTTGAATGATTATTTAGTAATATTGTAGATTTCTAAAGCGATTTATAAATTAAAAGTATATCGCTTATTAGTAAATATTGCATGATTTTAAATATTTTTCTACTTTGCCCAGCTCTCCTTTAAAATATTTATATGAAACTGTTAATACTTTTATAGCTTAATTTAAAATTATACTTATTCAGAATAAATTGCCATTTAAATTTTTAAAATCGTTTGAAAATTATAGAAAATATGACATTTTTACTAAAACAACTTTTAGTTTTCTAACAATTTCCCCTCTCAGTGCCTAAAAATAGGCAATAATTAAAAAATAGCTAAAATTTGTAATATAAAGATATGTACACTTTCAAAATCGATTGAAAAGTATAGAAAATTATAGCAACTTTTAGTGTCCTTAAAATTTCAATATCAAAGCCTAAAAGTAGGCAATAAATTTATACCTTAACTTTAAAAAAGGCGCATTTACAAAAACTTTAATAACTTCTACAATTTTCAACCGTTTTTTATGATTAATATCTCATTTTAAACAGAATAAAATTTTTCTTAATTAATAAAAATTTTCTTAAAAACATCTACTTTAAAGTCCAAAAAAATTTTTAAATTTAAAAATCTTGTATTTGTCTTTTTTTATTAAAAAAATCTCTAAAAATCAACAATTTTGTATTGAGTCTTTAGAATGATTATAAAGAAAAACCACAGAAATTATTTACAGTTCTTTTATTTATTAGTAAATATAAGCAACTAAAAGTATGCTATAAACTAAAACATAACCCATGTTAAAGGGAAATCATGAATAAGTTTAGAAAAACTTAAATAATTTCCTCAATTTTAAACCGATTTTAACAAATGATAGCTCATTTTATTTGTAACAAAATGAGGTTTTCACATTTTATAGACATATTAAAACAACTTAAAGGAAAATTAATGAAAAAACCTATTACAAATTGTAGTTTTTATTAAAACAACAATTTATCTAAAATTTTATTACTAGCAACTAAAAGTATGCTATAAAATTAAACTTAAAGTTAAAAACATGTAAAAATTATAAAAAGTTGTAACAGCATTTAAAACCCTCTATAATTTTGAAACGATTTCTAAACTTTTAAGTCACAATAAAACATTTTTTCGAATACTTAATAAATAAAGACAATAGTTTTAATTTAAATTTTAAAACCATATACTAGACCTTAAAAGCACTGCTAAAACTAGTTTTAATATTGATATTTCTAGTCTAAATCAGCTTAACGGCAATAACCATAAGATTCTATAAATTCTCTTCATAATTCTCCTTAACACACATACAACATAAGCAGCAAACAAAAAATGAACATAAATTTCTCTTTTTTTCCCATTGCATTTTCCTGCTACCAATTTTCCTTTTTCCACTTAGCAAATAAGGATAAAATGCAGAACAACTATATACAATATTATTATAGCTAAAGAAGGAAGAAAAAAGAAAATAGTAAAGAACAAACTATAATATGTTTTATAAAAAATGCATTATGTTGTTAGGTACTTTACTTATTTTGTACTTAGACATTTATAGTTTGGGGAGAAGAAAAAAAAAACGGGGCGTTGGGGCGTTTGACTAGTACTATATAGCTGATGCTTAGTGTAAATGTTTAAGAACATGACTAGCGTGTAAGTTTGAAAACTATGAAAATAATATATTTATTTTTATATGGCAACGAACAAAATCACTAGACAGTAAAAATTTACCACATTTTGCATAAAAAATCAACACAAATACATATCTATACATTAACACTGTTGAAATATGTTTATTAAAGCTGGAGACTTGTGTCTGTGTGTGTGCAAACTTAAATATTGTTTAAAATCTTATCTAAAGAAATATTTGTTTAATTTTTTTTTTAAAACAACTATTTTTAAAACTTTTTCGACCTTTTTTTTCTAAGGTAATAATTGATTTGATAAATTGCAAAGTATTTTCATTAATTCTTGCATTTACAAACTAAATCCTTAAAATATGCTATAGTTTTTAAACAATTTACAATTAAATGCACTTAAACTAATGGAATATTCGTGATAAACATTCGCTTTCATAAATTGAATAGAATTTTCTATAATTGTAATAATTTATAAATATTTATATATAAATTAAATCAAACTCATGGAATATTCGCGTTAAACATAAAAAATTTACAAAAATACTAAATCGATGTAGAAATATTCATAAAAAGTTAAAGAATACTAATGTTTATTTTGAAATTGTTTTTCTTATTTAAATAAATAAATTTTGATTTTTAAGATATTAAAAAAACTAAAAAATATATATTTAAAAAAATTATTTTAGAGCTTGATTATAAATTTTAATTAATTTATTTTTAATAGTTTTTAAGTTGTTTTGGCATGTTTACATAAACAAATTCATAATTTATATTTTTAAATTATTAAAGAAATTTTTTCTTCAAAAACTTTGATAAAAAACAAATTGCAATAGAATAAGAATTTAATTTATTTATTTTTTGTAATTTATTAAATGTGCAAGAAATGTTTTTATTTAACTTAATTTTAAGAATATTTATAAATTCTTTTATATAGCTTTTTTTCAACATATCATAAATATTCAGCAAAAACTAAATTAAATTCAATAATCAAATGCTTTTTAACAGCCAATATAACCTAGCAACAGTTAGAATTAAAACAAGTTATTTTTATGATTTATAACATGATTAATATTTTCAATTTCACATCTATTTACAGAGGAGCGGGTATGGAATCAAGGCATGATTTACTTAGTAAAAAAATCGAACGTGAAATGCAGCCACAACATCAACACCAACAGCAACAACAACATCATCATCATCAGCAGCAGCAACATCATCATCATCAACAATTTTTGATGACAACACCAACCTGACCCATTACAACAACAGCAGCAATTAATAATCCTCAACAACAACATACACAACATAATCAGCAACAACTACAACATCAGCATATACATCATCAACAACAGCAACCGCAACAGCAGCAGCAACAACAGCATTATCAACATTTTGTTGCACAACCTCTGCATCAAGCCCATGTAAATGCGCCTCAAAATCAGCATACAGCAGCAGCTAATCATCATAATCAACATCATCATTATGTAAGTAATGCTGCAACAATAGCTGCCACCCATCATATACCAACAACATTGATTGCGGGCGCACCACCTGGCTCCGCTACTGGTCTCTATTCATATGTATTGCCACCAGCCACCCATATAGCAGCATAGTACGTGGCAAAGCAATTTTTAGTTGGTAAATTTTAAAAGAAAACTAAAACTATTCTTAGTAGATTTTTCTTTAAATAGTTTTCAGGCAAAAAGTTTATAGAAAGTAAATAGGCGCGCAAAAATAAAATACCAGATTCCAAAAACAAAAACAGGATAGGGCAGTAAGGCTTAGAAAAGATGTATAAAAATAAACATTATGTTGTGTTTATGTCTTTAGGAAAATATACATAAAATTATAGAAAAAAATTAACAAAAAAAAAAATACCAAAAAAAAATAATTAAAAAAAATAAAGCTGTTAAATTTATGAAAATAACAATTTAATAGGTTTACAAACAATGTTTAGCAACATTGAGTATAAAGTATAGCAACAAAGATAAATGTTTAGCAACATTTATTAATCATATCGGTTAATTGCTTTAAACAGAATTAATCTAAATCATACGGCATATCAAATGAGTTTTTTGTTCATATAGGAAACGGCAAAAGTCCTAGTAATAAGAGTATTAGGTACATTAACTCAGCATATAAGCATTATGCAGTTAAATCTATATATAACAGAAAAAAAAACGTTAAAACATTTTTAAATAAATATTATAATAATAAATAATTATAAATATAATATTAAACATTTTAAATATTTATAAAAAACCCCAGTTATATAGAAAAAATTACCAGAATATATATCATTAGATTTATAAAAGTTAGTAGGAAAACATAATTTCAAATTCTCCCTCAAGCTCCTCCAAAATAACAACAACATCATTTTCTATACGAAAACCCAAAGCATCACATGATATTTAATTTCTGTAAAGAAAATTTGTTTTTAGTTTTTAAATGTTTTTTTTTCACAAAATTTATGGTTTGTCTAAAGTTTTTTAATGAAAATTTAGTTCAATTTGGAAAAAAGGATAATTCAGTTATTGTTATATCAAATTTGAATTAACTGCATGAAGTTTATGTTTATGCTGAATCTTATTAAATTTACACAAAATTATAACTTAAAGACAAGTCCAGACAGATTAGTCATAAACTAGACTAGTTCAGTTCTAGTTCCGTTGTAGTTCAGTTCTAGTTCAGTTCTAGTTCAGTTCTAGTTCAGTTCTAGTTCAGTTCTAGTTCAGTTCTAGTTCAGTTCTAGTTCAG
>NW_025809274.1:0-1235 GCF_022045245.1 Lucilia cuprina
ACTGCGGTTATTAAGCATAGAACAATAATTCTACCGATCTATCAAATTGACCAATTTGTAAAAACACACATTATGCTACAAATGATATACCATATTAAAGTGCAATCATAATGCTTTAAAATGATGCCTAAATGACTGTCATAGCGTGAAAACTGTCAATGTTATTTGTAGCCATATCGGAACCTCAAAATACCGCGTTTTTAAAGCTGTGAAAATAATTCTACCGATCTATCCAATTGGCCATTTTCTAAAAATATATTATGCAACAAATTATATACCAAAACAAATGGCAACTATTATGCAATAAAAAGATATATAAACGACTGCTATAACATGAAAACTATAAAGGATATTTGCAACCATATCGGAGCCTTAAATTACCGCATTTCCAAACCTGTACCAATAAATATACCGATCTATCCAATTTTTGTAAAAATTCATTATGCCACAAATTGTACACCAAAACAAAGTGCAACTGTAATGCTTTAAAATTATGCATAAACGATTGTTATGGCATAAAAACTGTCAAAGTTATTTGCAACTATATCGGAACCTCAAATCAAAGCGTTTTTAAACATAGAAAAATAATTCTACCGATCTATCAAATTAAATAAATTCTAAAAATACACATTATGCTACAAATGATACACCATATTGAAGTGCAATCATAATGCCTTAAAATGATGCCTAAATGACTGTCATAGCGTGAAAACTGTCAATGTTATTTGCAGCCATATCGGAACCTTAAAATACCGCGTTTTTAAAGCTGTAAAAATAATTATACCGATCTATCCAATTAGCCATTTTCTAAAAATATATTATGCAACAAATTATGTACCAAAACAAATGGCAACTATAATGCAATAAAAAGATATATAAACGACTGCTATAACATGAAAACTATAAAAGATATTTGCAACCATATCGGAGCCTTAAATTACCGCATTTTTAAACCTGTACCAATAAATATACCGATCTATCCAATTTTTTTAAAAATTCATTATGCCACAAATTGTACACCAAAACAAAGTGCAACTGTAATGCTTTAAAATGATGCATACACGATTGTCCTGGCATGAAAACTGTCAAAGTTATATGCAACCATATCGGAACTTCAATTTACCGCCTTTTTAAACATATAACAACAATTCTACCGATCCTTCAAATTGACCATTTTTTAGACGAACACATTATGCCACAAATGATATACCAAATTAAAGTGCAATCATAATGCT
>NW_025809275.1:0-2222 GCF_022045245.1 Lucilia cuprina
CTATAGTCTAGTCTATAGTCTAGTCTATAGTCTAGTCTATAGTCTAGTCTATAGTCTAGTCTATAGTCTAGTCTATAGTCTAGTCTATAGTCCAGTCTGTAGTCTAGTATATAATCTAGTCTATGGTCTAGTCTATCGTCTAGTCTATAGTCTAGTCTATAGTCTATAGTCTAGTCTGTAGTCTAGTCTGTAGTCTATTCTATAGTCTAGTCTATAGTCTAGTCTATAGTCCAGTCCATAGTCTAGTCCAAAGTCTAGTATATAATCTATGATATTTTTCCTACTTATTAAAAGTAAAAATTTTTCTCTTTGTTTCTAGTTCACGAAATCACTTTTACCCTTCACCAATATTTTAATAATAACTTATTATTTTTGTTTAATTTTATGTACATTTATTAACAAAATTTCTTTTTTTCTCGCTCTCAAATAAAAGTTCAATAAACTTTTAAAGATAAGTAGTGGTTGGCAGGTTTATATATTATTTGAAAAAAATAGTGTTAGTTAAATTGTAGTTGTTTTTTTTTTTCCAAAATAGTAGTTGTTTTTGTAAAGGTGACGAAATTGACAACAATTATTAAACAATTAATAAAACATAAAGATTAATGTTTTTATATTTTGAAAATTTAAACACTTTCTTTGACATGGTTTAAGAGAACCTAGTTTTTTATAAAAAAAAACTATAAATTGCTAAAATTTTTAACATTTAAATGTTAATTATGATTTTTGATTATTGTTTAAAATTCTTTTAAGATTTTGTTCCAAAATTTCTTTATTCTTTAAATTTAAATTGATTTCTAGCTTCTTTCACAAACTTAAATTTCACTTTCATTTAATTGTTAATTAAATGACAAATTATTGTTATTTTTTCTTTCTTTTAGCTTTTTAGTTAAACGTGTTTAATAAATGTTTTTTCTTCGTTGGCTTATATTTAAACACTTTTGTTTTCTTTTTGTATTTTTTTTCTCTTTTTCTGTGGGTCATAAATTTTTTCAGTTTTCTGTGCTTTAAACTATTCTTTTTTTTTTTTTTTTTTGCTTATAATTTTTCTAGTTCAACAATTAAAAGTGAAAACATGAATTGTAAAACACTTTCGTTTCGTGCGTCACAATTTTTACTTACAATTAAAGTTTTAAACACTATAAGCTTTAAAAATCACAACACGCATGCGCAAAATTCCCAAAATACAAACATCCATAATATATGTTTGCGCTTAGTTTTAACAAAGGAAAAGGGGGTGTTTTAAATTCAATTAAAGAAGGTGTGTTATCAAAAGTGAAATAATTTTTTTAAAACAATTTTGAAATTTAATAAATTTGTTAAAGTTTTAATAAGAAAAATAACAAAAAATTTTTATTAAAACAATTATGCAAAAGTTTAAAAATGTTTGCTTTTAATAAAAATTTTCTAATCAAATATATTTAAATAAGTTTTGAAATAACTTTTTTTATTGTTGCCATTTTAAAAATCCTCCGCCAGTCGATGTTGAATTACAAAAAAAATATTCTTATTTATTTTAACGTTTTTTGTTTTAATTTAATCCTAAGTGTCATATTTAAATTTTATGACTAAACAAAAATTCATAAATTCTCCATAAACTTTAAAAATGGTAGGAATAATACCTACCACATACGCCTTAAATGTTACACCAAAGATAATATAAGCTCTGTATATCCTACAATTTTCACTTATGTCTTAGAGAAGTCCTTGAAATTTTTCTGCTAGCTGTTTTTATATTTAGAAAAAAAAAACTAATTTCTCGATTTGGTTTTGTTGTTGCAATTAAATTCTTGCAACATTTTATGATTAAATTAGTTGATTCTTTTGACTTTATTATTAAATTTTTATATTTAAAGCAACATAACTTTTTATGAGCACTCAAAAACTTAAAGAAAAGATTTTCGTTAATAAAACCAAATGAGAATAAACACTATTAAACAGACTAGGATATAGACTATACTAAAGACTGGTCTTTAAACTAGAATGTATATAAACTAGACTATAGACTAGCCTATAGACTATAGACTAGCCTATAGACTATAGACTAGCCTATAGACTAGTCTATAGACAAGTCTATATACTAGACTATAGACTATACTATAGACTAAGTATACTATAGACTAGACTATAGACTATACTATAGACTATACTATAGACTAGACTATAGACTAGACTATAGACTAGACTATAGACAAGACTATAGACTAGACTATAGACTAGACTAT
>NW_025809276.1:0-2023 GCF_022045245.1 Lucilia cuprina
TTCGTCTAAAAAATTGTCAATTTGAAGGATCGGTAGAATTGTTGTTCTATATTTAAAAACGCTGTGATTTGAGGTTCCGATATGGTTGCAAATAACTTTGACAGTTTTTATGCCAAAACAATCGTTTATGCATCATTTTAAAGCATTAAAATTGCCATTTGTTTTAAGGCTCCGATATGGTTGCAAATATCATTTATAGTTTTCATGTTATAGCAGTGGTTTATATATCTTTTTATTGCATTATAGTTGCCATTTGTTTTTGTATATAATTTGTTGCATAATATATTTTTAGAAAATGGCAAATTAGATAGATCGGTAGAATTATTTTCCCAGGTTTAAAAAGGCGGTTATTTGAGGTTCCGATATGGTTGCAATTAACTTTGGCAGTTTTCACGCTATGACAGTCATTTAGGCATCATTTTAAGGCATTATGATTGCACTTTAATATGGTATATCATTTGTGGCATAATGCGTTCGTCTAAAAAATTGTCAATTTGAAGGATCGGTAGAATTGTTGTTCTATGTTAAAAAACACTGTGATTTGAGGTTCCGATATGGTTGCCAATAACTTTGACAGTTTTCGTGCCAGGACAGCCGATTATGCACCATTTTAAAGCATTAAAATTGCCATTTGTTTTGGTATATAATTTATTGCATAATGTATTTTTAGAAAATGGCCAATTGGATAGATCGGTAGAATTATTTTTCCAGGTTTAAAAAGGCGGTAATTTGAAGTTCCGATATGGTTGTGAATAACTTTGACATTTTTCGTGCTATGACAGTCATTTATGCATCATTTTAAAGCATTATGATTGCACTTTAATTTGGTATATCATTTGTAGCATAATGTGTGTTTTTACAAATTGGTCAATTTGAAGGATCGGTAGAATTGTTGTTCTATGTTTAAAAACACTGTGATTCGAGGTTCCGATATGGTTGCATATAACTTTGACAGTTATCATGCCAGGACAATCGTTTATGCACCATTTTAAAGCATTAAAATTGCCATTTGTTTTGGTATATAATTTATTGCATAATGTATTTTTAGAAAATGGCCAGTTGGATAGATCGGTAGAATTATTTTCCCAGGCTTAAAAAGGCGGTAATTTGAAGTTCCGATATGGTTGTGAATAACTTTGACAGTTTTCATGCTATGAAAAGCATTATGATTGCACTTTAATTTGGTATATCATTTGTGGCATAATGTGTTCGTCTAAAAAATTGTCAATTTGAAGGATCGGTAGAATTGTTGTTCTATGTTTAAAAACGCTGTGATTTGAGGTTCCGATATGGTTGCAAATAACTTTGACAGTTTTCATGCCAGAACAATCGTTTATGCATCATTTTAAAGCAATACAGTTGCACTTTGTTTTGGTGTACAATTTGTGGCATAATGAATTTTTACAAAAATTGGATAGATCGGTATATTTATTGGTACAGGTTTGGAAATGCGGTAATTTAAGGCTCCGATATGGTTGCAAATATCTTTTGTAGTTTTCGTGTTATAGCAGTCGTTTATATATCTTTTTATTGCATTATAGTTGCCATTTGTTTTGGTATATAATTTGTTGCAGAATATATTTTTAGAAAATGGCTAATTGGATAGATCGGTATAATTACTTTCACAGCTTTAAAAACGCGGTATTTTAAGGTTCCGATATGGCTGCTAATAACATTGGCAGTTTTCGTGCTATGACAGTCATTTATGCATCATTTTAAAGCATTATGATTGCACTTTAATTTGGTATATCGTTTGTGGCATAATGTGTTCGTCTAAAAAATGGTCAATATGAAGGATCGGTAGAATTGTTGTTCTATGTTTAAAAACGCTGTGATTTGAGGTTCCGATATGTTGCATCATTTTAAAGCATTAAAATTGCCATTTGTTTTGGTGTACAATTTGTGGCATAATGAATTTTTACAAAAATTGGATAGATCGGTATATTTATCGGTACAGGTTTGGAAATGCGGTAATTTAAGGTTCCGATATGGTTGCAAATATCTTTTATAGTTTTCATGTTAT
>NW_025809277.1:0-1905 GCF_022045245.1 Lucilia cuprina
AAATAACTAAATAACTAAATAACTAAATAACTAAATAACTAAATAACTAAATAACTAAATAACTAAATAACTAAATAACTAAATAACTAAATAACTAAACAACTAAACTAATTAACGCATTTATTGAGCTCTAGTCGAGGAAGTCAATCGTCACCACATAGATTACAAAGATACAGCTAAAAGCTTAAGTTTGTTTTTCAAGTGTCCACTCTCTTGCTCATAAAGAGCACAGTGAGGTGACTATTTACGAACCGAAAAATAAAGCCAATCAGATGGCAAAACGTAAATGGAAACCACTGTCATTTTCGTTTGCATTGACTCTTTGGCGAAATTCTATAGAATATCATCTTCATGAATTTAACACAATTAAGTTTTGTAGGAAACATTTGTTAAATTTTTATTCGTATAATCCGTTCTACCGATACTCATGTTTTTGTCCACCAGTTTGGAAAAAAACCCTGATATTCATATTAATAACCATATATGACTTTCAAAGGGTGTCGTTAAAAGAAGCTTAAATGAAAAGTGTCAAAAACATTCAGATTAATAAAACTCTAAAAGAACAATGTATGAAATTTAACAACAATGATGCTGTAAAATAATTCTGAAAAACTTGTAAAAATATTTTAAACTTAATACTTTGCTATCAATAAATGGCGTTGGCAATAACAATACAACGGATTTCCTTAGCTGCAGCAACAAAAATCAGCAACATCTTTATTTTCATTGATTCATTCACAGAGATTTATTTTTTATTTGTATATTTCTATAAAATTTCTCTGTTTTGTTTCCAAACTCATTTTCCATCAGCAGATTCTTTTTATTTTCGAAATTTAATTTTATTTTACGGAATTGTATTTTTATTTTAGTTTAACAACAATTTACAATCTTTGTGCAGCATTTTGCAGGTGTTTACGATTGCATTTAAACGTTGCTGAAAGGAGATTTTTATAACCTTTGCCACCACTTGCTCTGTGCTTATGTTGCACAACCACCCTCCCACGCATTCAGTTAGTTGCAGTGCTTATTGTTACAGAACAATGCTGCTGCTTGCTTGTTTCTTGTTCTTTTTCTTCTAGATTTTTATACTATTTTGTGGCATTATTCGGTTGCCATTTCATAATGTGTTACACATTGGGGAATATTTAAGGTTTTGTATGTTATTCATACTTTTACTGTAAATCCAACAACAACCGCCATTGCAAAAACACTGATGGTAGTCGTTGTTTTCGTTGTTGAGTTATTCATGTTGCTATCTTTAGTGTTGTTACCATTTGTTGGCAACATTCTTACATCTGTGTGGCAGGTGATTGCTACAGTTGTTACAGCAAGTCTACGTGTTTTATTCGGTGTATACTTGAATGAACATGCATTGAAACTAAAATGTGTGAAAAATATTTGAGTTTAAAAGAAAATGTATAACGTGGTTGCTTTATCTTTGTGGAATGGTTGTGTGTATGTTAAAAATATATTTTTCTTGCTTTTGATGTTTCACTAAGCAAGATTCCACCAAAGTGTATAAAATTTGGTGGAATTTTACTTTTGACCCGAAGTACTCTTTATTTTGTTTTCTGTTTTTATTCAAATTTAAATAATTTATTTTGAAAGCAATCAACAATTATTTTATATTTGTGTGTTTTTCCTCGTTCGCTTTTTGCAAATATTTACTTAAGGGAAGTATATTAAACCAACACTAAGATGGAGTTTTAAAACGGGTGATTTATAACTTTTATCTAAAATTTTAGTTATGTTAAGTTTTATTCTCTTTCTGTTCTTGTTCTGTTCTAGTTCTATTCCAGTTCTGTTCTAGTTCTGTACTAGTTCTGTTCTAGTTCTGTTCTAGTTCTGTTCTAGTTCTGTTCTAGTTCTGTTCTAGTTCTGTTCTAGTTCTGTTCTAGTTCTGTT